>NC_092277.1:6939399-6992337 GCF_036320965.1 Panulirus ornatus | reverse complement strand
AGGGTAAACGTCGTGGTTAGGGTCGTACCGTCGTGATCAAGGGTCTTACCGTCGTGATCAAGGGTTGTACGTCGTGATCAAGGGTCTTACGTCGTGATCAAGGGTCGTACCGTCGTGACAAGGGTGTACCGTCGTGATCAGGGTCGTACCGTCGTGATCAAGGGTTGTACCGTCGTGATCAAGGGTAGTACCGTCGTGATTTAGGGTCGTACCGTCGTGATCAAGGGTCGTTACCGTCGTGATCAAGGTCGTACCGTCGTGATCAAGGGTCTACCGTCGTGATCAAGGGTCGTACCGTCGTGTCAAGGGTCGCACCGTACGTGATCAAGGGTTGTACCGTCGTGATCAAGGGTCGTACCGTCGTGATCAAGGGTCGTACCGTCGTGATCAAGGGTGTTCTACCGTTTGTGATCAAGGGTCGTACCGTCGTGATCAAGGGTCGTACCGTCGTGATCAAGGGTACGTACCGTTGTGATCAAGGGTCGTACCGTCGTGGTCAAGGTCGTACCGACTTTGTCAATTGTCGTACCGTCGTGATCAAGGGTAGAACCGTCGTGGTTTAGGGTCGTACCGTCGTGATCAAGGGTCTTACCGTCGTGATGAAGGGTTGTACCGTTGTGATCAAGGGTCGTACCGTCGTGATCAAGCGTCGCACCGTCGTGATCAAGGGTTGTACCGTCGTGATCAAGGGTAGTACCGTCGTGGTTTAGGGTCGTACCGTCGTGATCAAGGGTCGTACCGTCGTGATGAAGGGTTGTACCGTTGTGATCAAGGGTCGTACCGTCGTGATCATTGGTCGTACCGTCTTTGTCAATTGTCGTACTCGTGATCAAGGGTAGAACCGTCGTGGTTTAGGGTCGTACCGTCGTGATCAGGGGTCTTACCGTCGTGATCAAGGGTTGTATCGCCGTGATCAAGGGTCGCACCGTCGTGATCATGGGTTGTATCGTCGTGATCAAGGGTCGTACCGTCGTGGTTTAGGGTCGTACCGTCGTGATCAAGGGTCGTACCGTCGTGGTTTAGGGTCGTACCGTCGTGATCAAGGGTAGTACCGTCGTGGTTTAGGGTCGTACCGTCGTGATCAAGGGTAGTACCGTTGTGACCAAGGGTCGTACCGTTGTGATCAAGGGTCGTATCGTTGTGATCAAGGGTCGTACCGTTGTGATCAAGGGTCGTACCGTCGTGATCAAGAGTATTACCGTCGTGGTTTAGGGTCGTACCGTCGTGATCAATGGTAGTACCGTCGTGGTTTAGGGTCGTATCGTCGTGATCAAGGGTCTTACCGTCGTGATCAAAGGTAGTGCCGTTGTGATCAAGGGTCGTACCGTCGTGATCAAGGGTCGTACCGTCGTGATCAAGGGTCTTACCTTCGTGATCAAGGGTAGTACCGTTGTGATCAAGGGTCGTACCGTCGTGAGCAAGAGTCGCACCGTCGTGATCAAGGGTCTTACCGTCGTGATCAAGGGTCGTACCGTCGTGATCAAGGGTTATACCGTCGTGATCAAGGGTCGTACCGTCGTGGTTTAGGGTCATACGGTCGTGATCAGGGGTCTTACCGTCGTGATCAAGAGTCGTACCGTCGTGATCAAGGGTCGTACCGTCGTGGTTTAGGGTCGGACCGACGTGATCAAGAGTCGACCGTCGAGATCAAGGGTCGTTACGTCGTGGTCAAGGGTTGTTCGTGGTGAAGGGTCGTACTGTCGGTGAAGGGTAGTACCTTCGTGAGCAATGGTCGTACCGTCGTGATGAAGGGTCGTATCGTGATCAAGGGTTGTATCGTAGTGATCAAGGGTCGTACCGTCGTGAGTAATGGTCGTACCGTCGTGATCAAGGTTAGTACCGTCGGGGTCGAGGGTCGTACCTCGTGGTCGTACTGTCGTGGACAAGGGGCGTACTGTCTTGATCAAGGGGCGTACCATCGGGGTTTATAGTCGTACCGACGGTGTCACTGGTCATACCGTCGTGGTCAAGGGTCGTACCGTCGTGACCAAGGGTCGTACCGTCTACCCCCCAACCCTCCACCGTACAAGCTCCCCACACAAACTGCCCAACCCTCCAACGTACAGCACAAGCTCCCCACACCAACTTTACTCCCCAACCCTCCACCGTACAAGCTCCCACACCAACTTTACTCCCCAACTCTCCACCCACAACAGAAGCTTCCCACACCAACTCTACTCCCCAACCCTCCAACGTACAACACAAGCTCCCCACACCAACTGCTCCCCAACCCTCCAACGTACAGCACAAGCTCCCCACACCAACTTTACTCCCCAACTCTCCACCCACAACAGAAGCTCCCCACACCAACTGCTCCCCAACCCTCCAACGTACAGCACAAGCTCCCCACACCAACTGCTCCCCAACCCTCCAACGTACAGCACAAGCTCCCCACACCAACTGCTCCCCAACCCTCCAACGTACAGCACAAGCTCCCCACACCAACTCTACTCCCCAACCTCCACGTACAACACAAGCTCCCCACACCAACTGCTACCCCCAACCCTCCAACTGTCCATCAACACAAGCTCCCCACACCAACTGCTCCCCAACCCTCCACCGTACAGCACAAGCTCCCCACACCAACTCTACTCCCCAACCCTCCACCGTACAACACAAGCTCCCCACACCAACTCTCCCAACCTCCCGTACACACAAGCTCCCACACCAACTTCCACACACAAAGCTCCCCACACCAACTCTACTCCCCAACCCTCCACCGTACACACAAGCTCCCCACACCAACTCTACTCCCCAACCTCCACCGTACAACACAAGCTCCCCACACCAACTCTCCCCAACCTCTCCACCGTACAACACAAGCTCCCCACACCAACTCTACTCCCCAACCTCCACACTGTACAGCACAAGCTCCCCACACCAACTTGCTCCCCAACCCTCCAACGTACACACAAGCTCCCCACAACTGCTCCCCACTCTCCACCGTACAGCACAAGCTCCCACACCAACTCTACTCCTCAACCCTCCACTGTACAAACACAAGCTCCCCACACCATACTCTACTCCCCAACCCTCCACCGCACAGCACAAGCTCCCACACCAACTCCTACTCCCCAACCCTCCACTGTACAAGACCAGCTCCCCACAGCCAACTCTACTCCCCAACCCTCCACTGTACAACACAAGCTCCCCACACCAACTCTACTCCTCAACCCTCCACAGCACAGCACAAGCTCCCCACACCAACTTTACTCCCCAACTCTCCACCCAACAACAGAAGCTTCCCACACCAACTCATACTCCCCAACTCTCCACCGTACAACACAAGCTCCCCACACCAACTCTACTCCCCAACCCTCCACTGTACAGCACAGGCACCCCACACCAACTCTACTCCCCAACCTTCCACCGTACAACAGAATCTCACCACACCAACTCTACTCCCCAACCTTCCACCGTACAACAGAATCTCCCCACACCAACTCTACTCCCCAACCCTCCACTGTACAACACAAGCTCCCCACACCAACTCTACTCCCCAACCTTCCACCGTACAACACAAGCTTCCCACACCAACTCTACTCCCCAACTCTCCACCGTACAACACAAGCTCCCCACACCAACTCTACTCCCCAACCCTCCACTGTACAGCACAGGCACCCCACACCAACTCTACTCCCCAACCCTCCACTGTACAGCACAAGCTCCCCACACCAACTCTACTCCCCAACCCTCCACTGTACAGCACAAGCTCCCCACACCAACTCTACTCCTCAACCCTCCACCGCACAGCACAAGCTCCCCACACCAACTTTACTCCCCAACTCTCCACCCACAACAGAAGCTTCCCACACCAACTCTACTCCCCAACCTTCCACCGTACAACAGAATCTCCCCACACCAACTCTACTCCCCAACCCTCCACTGTACAGCACAAGCTCCCCACCAAACTTGTCCTTCAAGCCTGGTGGCCGGTCACGTGACCTAACTTAGGCCTTGTTTGTCTGGTCGTTCCAGTCAGCTGAAGATGGTTCTAAACTGTGGACCGAAATATACCAGCTCTTCTATTTCATGTTTTGTTTACCAATGTGGAACGTTCCTGTTACACACACACACTCACACACACACACACACAAACTCACTCTCTCTCGCATGTTTACCAGATGGCGTCCTAGCTTCGTTTCTTAGATGTATATCAACTGGCTTATATTTCTCTCTTGTGTCTCCCCTGATGATGTGATTATTACACGTAAGTGCACTTGGGAACTTATCGTGTTTCATTTTCGCCGTGGACTTATAGGAATATATATGGTTGTTTAATTTGTTTGTGGATGGGGTTGTTAGGGAGGCGAATTCAGGCGTTTTGGAAAGAGGGGCAAGTATGCAGTCTGTTGTGGATGAAAGAGCTTGGGAAGTGAGTCAGTTTTTCTTTGCTCATGATACAGTGTTAGTGGCTGATTCATGTGAGAAACTGCAGAAGCTGGTGACTGAGTTTGGTAAAGTGTCTGAAAGAAGAAAGCTGAGAGTAAATGTGAATAAGAGCAAGGTTATTGGGTTGAGGGACAAGTCAACTGGAAGTTTGAATGGAGAAAAACTGGAGGAAGTGAAGTATTTTAGATATCTGGGAGTGGATTTGGCAGAGGATGGAAACATGGAAGCGGAAGTGAATCATAGGGTGGGGGAGGGGGCGAAAGTTCTGGGAGCGTTGAAGAATGTGTGGAAGTCGAGAACATTATCTTGGAAAGCAAAAATGGGTATGGTTGAAGGAATAGTGGTTCGAACAATGTTATATGGTTGTGAGGCGTGGGCTATGAATAGAGTTGTGCAGAGGAGGGTGGATGTGCTGGAAATGAGATGTTTGAGGACAATATGTGGTGTGAGGTGGTTTGATCGAGTAAGTAATAATAGGGTAAGAGATTTTGTGGTAATAAAAAGAGTGTGGTTGAGAGAGCAGAAGAGGGAGTTTTGAAATAGTTTGGTCACATCGAGAGAGTAATATTTTGCTATTATCAGTTGCGTTACCACTACTACATTACAATTTTGATCAAATAAGTCTTTAAGAGTTTACATAAATTTAAGTTTGGCCTAACTCTTCATCGGTTTATAATACGGAGAAAGAATACTTCCCATGCATTCCTCACGTGTCGTAGAAGGCGACTAAAGGGGATGGGAGCGGGGGGCCAGAAACCCTCCCCTCCTTGTATTTTAACTTTCTAAAAGGGGAAACAGAAGAAGGAGTCATGCGGGGAGTGCTCATCCTCCTCGAAGGCTCAGATTGGGGTGTCTAAATATGTGTGGATGTAACCAAGATAAGAAAAAAGGAGAGATAGGTAGTATGTTTGAGGAAAGGAACCTGGATGTTTTGTCTCTAAGTGAAACGAAGCTCAAGGGTAGAGGGGAAGAGTGGTTTGGGAATGTCTTGGGAGTAAAGTCAGAGGTTAGTGAGAGGACAAGAGCAAGAGAAGGAGTAGCACTACTCCTGAATCAGGAGTTGTGGGAGTATGTGATAGAATGTAAGAAAGTAAATTCTAGATTGATATGGGTAAAACTGCAAGTTGATGGAGAGAGATGGGTGATTATTGGTGCATATGCACCTGGGCATGAGAAGAAAGATCATGAGAGGCAAGTGTTTTGGGAGCAGCTGACGCACAAGACCGGGTTATAGTGATGGGGGATTTGAATGCAAAGGTGAGTAATGTGGCAGTTGAGGGAATAATTGGTATACAATGAGTGTTCAGTGTTGTAAATGGAAATGGTGAAGAGCTTGTAGATTTATGTGCTGAAAAAGAACTGGTGATTGGGAATACCTGGTTTAAAAAGCGAGATCTACTTAAGTATACGTATGTAAGTAGAAGAAATGGCCAGAGAGCGTTATTGGATTACGTGTTAACTGATAGACACACGAAAGAGAGACTTTTGGATGTTAATGTGCTGAGAGGTGCAACTGGAGGGATGTCTGATCATTATCTTGTGGAGGCGAAGGTGAAGATTTGTGGGGGTTTTCAGAAAAGAAGAGAGAATGTTGGGGTGAAGAGAGTGGTGAGAGTAAGTGAGCTTGGGAAGGAGACTTATGTGAGGAAGTACCAGGAGAGACTGAGTACAGAATGGAAAAAGGTGAGAACAAAGGAGGTAAGGGGAGTGGGGGAGGAATGGGATGTATTTAGGGAAGCAGTGATGGCTTGCGCAAAACATGCTTGTGGCATGAGAAGCGTGGGAAGTGGGTTGATTAGAAAAGGTAGTGAGTGGTGGAATGAAGAAGTAAGACTATTAGTGAAAGAGAAGAGAGAGTCATTTGGACGATTTTTGCAGGGAAAAAATGCAAATGAGTGGGAGAGGTATAAAAGAAAGAGGCAGGAGGTCAAGAGAAAGGTGCAAGAGGTGAAAAAGAGGGCAAATGAGAGTTGGGGTGAAAGAGTATCATTAAATTTCAGGGAGAATAAAAAGATGTTTTGGAAGGAGGTAAATAAAGTGCGTAAGACAATGGAGCAAATGGGAACTTCAGTGAAGGGGGCTAATGGGGAGGTGATAACAAGTAGTGGTGATGTGAGAAGGAGATGGAGTGAGTATTTTGAAGGTTTGTTGAATGTGTTTGATGATAGAGTAGCAGATATAGGGTGTTTTGGTCGAGGTGGTGTGCAAAGTGAGAGGGTTAGGGAGGATGATTTGGTAAATAGAGAAGAGGTAGTAAAAGCTTTACGGAAGATGAAAGCTGGCAAGGCAGCAGGTTTGGATGGTATTGCAGTGGAATTTATTGAAAAAGGGGGTGACTGTATTGTTGACTGGTTGGTAAGGTTATTTAATGTATGTATGATTCATGGTGAGGTGCCTGAGGATTGGCAGAATGCTTGCATAGTGCCATTGTACAAAGGCAAAGGGGATAAGAGTGAGTGCTCAAATTACAGAGGTATAAGTTTGTTGAGTACTCCTGGTAAATTATATGGGAGGGTATTGATTCAGAGGATGAAGGCATGTACAGAGCATCAGATTGGGGAAGAGCAGTGTGGTTTCAGAAGTGGTAGAGGATGTGTGGATCAGGTGTTTGCTTTGAAGAATGTATGTGAGAAATACTTAGAAAAACAAATGGATGTGTATGTAGCATTTATGGATCTGGAGAAGGCATATGTTAGAGTTGATAGAGATGCTCTGTGGAAGGTTTTAAGAATATATGGTGTGGGAGGCAAGTTGTTAGAAGCAGTGAAAATTTTTATCGAGGATGTAAGGCATGTGTACGGGTAGGAAGAGAGGAAAGTAATTGGTTCTCAGTGAATGTAGGTTTGCGGCAGGGGTGTGTGATGTCTCCATGGTTGTTTAATTTGTTTATGGATGGGGTTGTTAGGGAGGTAAATGCAAGAGTTTTGGAAAGAGGGGCAAGTATGCAGTCTGTTGTGGATGAGAGAGCTTGGAAAGTGAGTCAGTTGTTGTTCGCTGATGATACAGCGCTGGTGGCTGATTCATGTAAGAAACTGCAGAAGCTGGTGACTGAGTTTGGTAAAGTGTGTGAAAGAAGAAAGTTAAGAGTAAATGTGAATAAGAGCAAGGTTATTAGGTACAGTAGGGTTGAGGGTCAAGTCAATTAGGAGGTAAGTTTGAATGGAGAAAAACTGGAGGAAGTAAAGTGTTTTAGATATCTGGGAGTGGATCTGGCAGCGGATGGAACCATGGAAGTGGAAGTGAATCATAGGGTGTGGGAGGGGGCGAAAATTCTGGGAGCCTTGAAGAATGTTTGGAAGTGGAGAACATTATCTCGGAAAGCAAAAATGGGTATGTTTGAAGGAGTAGTGGTTCTAACAATGTTGTATGGTTGCAAAGCATGGGCTATGGATAGAGTTGTGCGCAAGAGAGGTGGATGTGCTGGAAATGAGATGCTTGAGGACAATATGTGGTGTGAGGTGGTTTGATCGAGTAAGTAATGTAAGGGTAAGAGAGATGTGTGGAAATAAAAAGAGTGTGGTTGAGAGAGCAGAAGAGGGTGTTTTGAAATGGTTTGGTCACATGGAGAATGAGTGAGGAAAGATTGACCAAGAGGATATATGTGTCGGAGGTGGAGGGAATGAGGAGAAGTGGGAGACCAAATTGGAGGTGGAAAGATGGAGTGAAAAAGTTTTTGAGTGATCGGGGCCTGAACATGCAGGAGGGTGAAAGGCGTGCAAGGAATAGAGTGAATTGGAACGATGTGGTATACCGGGGTCGACGTGCTGTCAATGGATTGAACCAGGGCATGTGAAGCGTCTTGGGTAAACCATGAAAAGTTGTGTGGGGCCTGGATGTGGAAAGGGAGCTGTGGTTTCGGTGCATTATTACATGACAGCTAGAGACTGAGTGTGAACAAATGGGGCCTTTGGTGTCTTTTCCTAGCGCTACCTTGCACACATGAGGGGGGAGGGGGTTGTTATTCCATGTGTGGCGAGGTGGCGATGGGAACAAATGAAGGCAGACAGTATGAATTATGTACATGTGTATATATGTATATGTCTATGTGTGTATATATATGTGTACATTGAGATGTATAGGTATGTATATTTGCATGTGTGGACGTGTATGTATATACATGTGTATGTGGGCGGGTTGGGCCATTCTTTCGTCTGTTTCCTTGTGCTACCTCGCTAATGTGGGAGACAGCGACAAAGCAAAATAAATATATAAAATAAATAAATAATATATCCCTGGGGATAGGGGAGAAAGAATACTTCCCATGTATTCCCTGCGTGTCATACAAGGCGACTAAAAGGGAAGGGAGCGGGGGGCTGGAAATCCTTCCCTCTCGTTTTTTTTTTTTTTTTTTTAATTTTCCAAAAGAAGGAACAGAGAAGGGGGTCAGGTGAGGATATTCCCTCAAAGGCCCAGTCCTTTGTTCTTAATGCTACCTTACTGATGCGGGAAATGCCGAATAGTATGAAAAATATATATATATATATATATATATATATATATATATATATATATATATATATATATATATTATATTTTTTATTTTATTATACTTTGTCGCTGTCTCCCGCGTTTGCGAGGTAGCGCAAGGAAACAGACGAAAGAAATGGCCCAACCCCCCCCCATACACATGTATATACATACGTCCACACACGCAAATATACATACCTACACAGCTTTCCATGGTTTACCCCAGACGCTTCACATGCCTTGATTCAATCCACTGACAGCACGTCAACCCCGGTATACCACATCGCTCCAATTCACTCTATTCCTTGCCCTCCTTTCACCCTCCTGCATGTTCAGGCCCCGATCACACAAAATCTTTTTCACTCCATCTTTCCACCTCCAATTTGGTCTCCCTCTTCTCCTTGTTCCCTCCACCTCCGACACATATATCCTCTTGGTCAATCTTTCCTCACTCATCCTCTCCATGTGCCCAAACCACTTCAAAACACCCTCTTCTGCTCTCTCAACCACGCTCTTTTTATTTCCACACATCTCTCTTACCCTTACGTTACTCACTCGATCAAACCACCTCACACCACACATTGTCCTCAAACATCTCATTTCCAGCACATCCATCCTCCTGCGCACAACTCTATCCATAGCCCACGCCTCGCAACCATACAACATTGTTGGAACCACTATTCCTTCAAACATATCCATTTTTGCTTTCCGAGATAATGTTCTCGACTTCCACACATTCTTCAAGGCCCCCAGAATTTTCGCCCCCTCCCCCACCCTATGATCCACTTCCGCTTCCATGGTTCCATCCGCTGCCAGATCCACTCCCAGATATCTAAAACACTTCACTTCCTCCAGTTTTTCTCCATTCAAACTCACCTCCCAATTGACTTGACCCTCAACCCTACTGTATCTAATAACCTTGCTCTTATTCACATTTACTCTTAACTTTCTTCTTCACACACTTTACCAAACTCAGTCACCAGCTTCTGCAGTTTCTCACATGAATCAGCCACCAGCGCTGTATCATCAGCGAACAACAACTGACTCACTTCCCAAGCTCTCTCATCCCCAACAGACTTCATACTTGCCCCTCTTTCCAAAACTCTTGCATTCACCTCCCTAACAACCCCATCCATAAACAAATTAAACAACCATGGAGACATCACACACCCCTGCCGCAAACCTACATTCACTGAGAACCAATCACTTTCCTCTCTTCCTACACGTACACATGCCTTACATCCTCGATAAAAACTTTTCACTGCTTCTAACAACTTGCCTCCCACACCATATATTCTTAATACCTTCCACAGAGCATCTCTATCAACTCTATCATATGCCTTCTCCAGATCCATAAATGCTACATACAAATCCATTTGCTTTTCTAAGTATTTGTCACATACATTCTTCAAAGCAAACACCTGATCCACACATCCTCTACCACTTCTGAAACCACACTGCTCTTCCCCAATCTGATGCTCTGTACATGCCTTCACCCTCTCAATCAATACCCTCCCATACAATTTGCCAGGAATACTCAACAAACTTATACCTCTGTAATTTGAGCACTCACTCTTATCCCCTTTGCCTTTGTACAATGGCACTATGCACGCATTCCACCAATCCTCAGGCACCTCACCATGAGTCATACATACATTAAATAACCTTATCAACCAGTCAACAATACAGACACCCCCTTTTTTAATAAATTCCACTGCAATACCATCCAAACCTGCTGCCTTGCCGGCTTTCATCTTCCGCAAAGCTTTTACTACCTCTTCTCTGTTTACCAAATCATTTTCCCTATATATATATATATATATATATATATATATATATATATATATATATATATATATATTATTATTATTATTATACTTTGTCGCTGTCTCCCGCGTTTGCGAGGTAGCGCAAGGAAACAGACGAAAGAAATGGCCCAACCCCCCCCCCATACACATGTATATACATACGTCCACACACGCAAATATACATACCTACACAGCTTTCCATGGTTTACCCCAGACGCTTCACATGCCCTGCTTCAATCCACTGACAGCACGTCAACCCCGGTATACCACATCGCTCCAATTCACTCTATTCCTTGCCCTCCTTTCACCCTCCTGCATGTTCAGGCCCCGATCACACAAAATCTTTTTCACTCCATCTTTCCACCTCCAATTTGGTCTCCCTCTTCTCCTTGTTCCCTCCACCTCCGACACATATATCCTCTTGGTCAATCTTTCCTCACTCATCCTCTCCATGTGCCCAAACCACTTCAAAACACCCTCTTCTGCTCTCTCAACCACACTCTTTTTATTTCCACACATCTCTCTTACCCTTACGTTACTCACTCGATCAAACCACCTCACACCACACACTGTCCTCAAACATCTCATTTCCAGCACATCCATTCTCCTGCGCACAACTCTATCCATAGCCCACGCCTCGCAACCATACAACATTGTTGGAACCACCATTCCTTCAAACATACCCATTTTTGCTTTCCGAGATAATGTTCTCGACTTCCACACATTCTTCAAGGCCCCTAGGATTTTCGCCCCCTCCCCCACCCTATGATCCACTTCCGCTTCCATGGTTCCATCCGCTGCCAGATCCACTCCCAGATATCTAAAACACTTCACTTCCTCCAGTTTTTCTCCATTCAAACTCACCTCCCAATTGACTTGACCCTCAACCCTACTGTACCTAATAACCTTGCTCTTATTCACATTTACTCTTAACTTTCTTCTTCCACACACTTTTCCAAACTCAGTCACCAGCTTCTGCAGTTTCTCACATGAATCAGCCACCAGCGCTGTATCATCAGCGAACAACAACTGACTCACTTCCCAAGCTCTCTCATCCCCAACAGACTTCATACTTGCCCCTCTTTCCAAAACTCTTGCATTTACCTCCCTAACAACCCCATCCATAAACAAATTAAACAACCATGGAGACATCACACACCCCTGCCGCAAACCTACATTCACTGAGAACCAATCACTTTCCTCTCTTCCTACACGTACACATGCCTTACATCCTCGATAAAAACTTTTCACTGCTTCTAACAACTTTCCTCCCACACCATATATTCTTAATACCTTCCACAGAGCATCTCTATCAACTCTATATCATATGCCTTCTCCAGATCCATAAATGCTACATACAAATCCATTTGCTTTTCTAAGTATTTCTCACATACATTCTTCAAAGCAAACACCTGATCCACACATCCTCTACCACTTCTGAAACCACACTGCTCTTCCCCAATCTGATGCTCTGTACATGCCTTCACCCTCTCAATCAATACCCTCCCATATAATTTACCAGGAATACTCAACAAACTTATACCTCTATAATTTGAGCACTCACTCTTATCCCCTTTGCCTTTGTACAATGGCACTATGCACGCATTCCGCCAATCCTCAGGCACCTCACCATGAGTCATACATACATTAAATAACCTTACCAACCAGTCAACAATACAGTCACCCCCTTTTTTAATAAATTCCACTGCAATACCATCCAAACCCGCTGCCTTGCCGGCTTTCATCTTCCGCAAAGCTTTCACTACCTCTTCTCTGTTTACCAAATCATTTTCCCTAACCCTCTCACTTTGCACATATATATATATATATTTTTTTTCTTTTTTCTTTTTTAAACTATTTGCCATTTCCCGCATTAGCGAGGTAGCATTTAGAACAGAGGACTGGGCCTTTTTTGGAATATCCTCACCTAGCCCCTTTTGTTCCTTCTTTTGGAAAATTAAAAAAAAAAAAACGAGAGGGGAGGATTTCCAGCCTCCCCGCTCCCTCCCCTTTTAGTCGCCTTCTACGACACGCAGGGAATACGTGGGAAGTATTCTTAATCCCCTATCCCCAGGGATAATATATATATATATATATATATATATATATATATATGTATATATATATATATATATATTTATTTATTTATATTTTTATTATACTTTGTCGCTGTCTCCCGCGTTTGCGAGGTAGCGCAAGGAAACAGACGAAAGAAATGGCCCAACCCCCCCCATACACATGTATATACATACGTCCACACACGCAAATATATACATACCTACACAGCTTTCCATGGTTTACCCCAGACGCTTCACATGCCTTGATTCAATCCACTGACAGCACGTCAACCCCGGTATACCACATCGATCCAATTCACTCTATTCCTTGCCCTCCTTTCACCCTCCTGCATGTTCAGGCCCCGATCACACAAAATCTTTTTCACTCCATCTTTCCACCTCCAATTTGGTCTCCCTCTTCTCCTCGTTCCCTCCACCTCCGACACATATATCCTCTTGGTCAATCTTTCCTCACTCATTCTCTCCATGTGCCCAAACCACTTCAAAACACCCTCTTCTGCTCTCTCAACCACGCTCTTTTTATTTCCACACATCTCTCTTACCCTTACGTTACTCACTCGATCAAACCACCTCACACCACACATTGTCCTCAAACATCTCATTTCCAGCACATCCATCCTCCTGCGCACAACTCTATCCATAGCCCACGCCTCGCAACCATACAACATTGTTGGAACCACTATTCCTTCAAACATACCCATTTTTGCTTTCCGAGATAATGTTCTCGACTTCCACACATTCTTCAAGGCCCCCAGAATTTTCGCCCCCTCCCCCACCCTATGATCCACTTCCGCTTCCATGGTTCCATCCGCTGCCAGATCCACTCCCAGATATCTAAAACACTTCACTTCCTCCAGTTTTTCTCCATTCAAACTCACCTCCCAATTGACTTGACCCTCAACCCTACTGTACCTAATAACCTTGCTCTTATTCACATTTACTCTTAACTTTCTTCTTCCACACACTTTACCAAACTCAGTCACCAGCTTCTGCAGTTTCTCACATGAATCAGCCACCAGCGCTGTATCATCAGCGAACAACAACTGACTCACTTCCAAGCTCTCTCATCCCCAACAGACTTCATACTTGCCCCTCTTTCCAAAACTCTTGCATTTACCTCCCTAACAACCCCATCCATAAACAAATTAAACAACCATGGAGACATCACACACCCCTGCCGCAAACCTACATTCACTGAGAACCAATCACTTTCCTCTCTTCCTACACGTACACATGCCTTACATCCTCGATAAAAACTTTTCACTGCTTCTAACAACTTGCCTCCCACACCATATATTCTTAATACCTTCCACAGAGCATCTCTATCAACTCTATCATATGCCTTCTCCAGATCCATAAATGCTACATACAAATCCATTTGCTTTTCTAAGTATTTCTCACATACATTCTTCAAAGCAAACACCTGATCCACACATCCTCTACCACTTCTGAAACCACACTGCTCTTCCCCAATCTGATGCTCTGTACATGCCTTCACCCTCTTATCAATACCCTCCCATAATTACCAGGAATACTCAACAAACTTATACCTCTGTAATTTGAGCACTCACTCTTATCCCCTTTGCCTTTGTACAATGGCACTATGCACGCATTCCGCCAATCCTCAGGCACCTCACCATGAGTCATACATACATTAAATAACCTTACCAACCAGTCAACAATACAGTCACCCCCTTTTTTTAATAAATTCCACTGCAATACCATCCAAACCTGCTGCCTTGCCGGCTTTCATCTTCCGCAAAGCTGTATATATATATATATATATATTATTATTATTTTGCTTTGTCGCTGTCTCCTGCATTAGCGAGGTAGCGCAAGGAAACAGACGAAAGATTGGCCCAGCCCACCCACATACACATGTATATACATACACAAGCACATGTATATTCCTATACATTTCAATGTATACAAGCATATACATACATAGACAAATATATATATACGCATGTACATATTCATACTCACTCCCCGTAGCCATTCCCATCGCCACCCAGCCACACATGAAATGACAACCCTCTCCCCCTGCACGTGCGAGGTAGCTCTAGGAAAAGACAATAAAGGCCACATTTGTTCACACTCAGTCTCTAGCTGTCATGTGTAATGCACCGAAACCACAGCTCCCTCTCCACATCCAGGCCCCACAAAACTTTCCATGGTTTACCCCAGACATTTCACATTCCATGGTTCAATCCATTGACAGCATGTTGACCCCGGTATACTACATCGTGCCAATTCACTCTATTCCTTGCATGCCTTTCACCCTTCTGCATGTTAAGGCCCCAGTTGCTCAAAATCTTTATCACTCCATCCTTCCAACTCTAATTTGGTCTCCCACTTTTCGTTCCCTCCACCTCCGACATATATATGCTCTTTGTCAATCTTTCTTCACTCATTCTCTCCATATGACCAGACCATTTCAAAACACCCTTTTCTGCTCTCTCAACCACACTCTTTATTACCACACATCTCTCTTACCCTTTCATTACCTGCTCAATCAAAACACCTCACACCACATACTGTCTTCAAAAATCTCATTTCCAACACATCCACCCTCTTCCGCACAGCTCTATCTATAGCCCATGCCTCGCAACCATATAACATTGTTGGAACCACTATTACTTCAAACATACCCATGTTTGCTTTCCCGAGATAGTGTTCTCGCCTTCCACATATTTTTCAATGCTCCCAGAACTTTCGTCCCCTCCCCCACCCTGTGACTCACTTCCGCTTCCATGTTTCCATCCGCTGCCAAATCCACTCCCAGATATCTAAAACACTTCACTTCCTCCAGTTTTTCTCCATTTAGACTTACCTCCCAGTAGACTTTTCCCTCAATCCTACTGACCCTAATAACGTTGCTCTTATTCACATTTCCTCCCCAACTTTCTTATTTCACACACTTTACCAGTCTCAGTCACCAACTTCTGTAGTTTCTCACCCGAATCAGCCACCAACGCTGCATCTTCAACAAACAACAACTGACTCACTTTCCAAGCTCTCTCATCCACAACAGACTGCATACTTGCCCCTCTTTCCAAAACTCTTGCATTCACCTCCCTAACAACCCCATCCATAAACAAATTAAACAACCATGAAGACATCATGCACCCCTGCCGCAAACCGACATTCAATGGGAACCAGTCACTTTTCTCTCTTCCTGCTCTTACACATGCCTTACATCCATGGAAAAAAAATTTTTCACTGCTTGTAAGAACTTACCTCCCACACTTTGTACTCTTAGAACCTTCCACAAAGCATCTCTGTCAACCCTATCATATGCCTTCTCCAGATCCATAAAATCCATATAGAAATCCATCTGTTTTTCTAAGTATTACTCACATACATTCTTGAAAGCAAACACCTGATCCACACATCCCCTACCACTTCTGAAACCACACTGCTCTTCCCCAATCTGATGCTCTGTACATGCCTTCACCCCTCTCAATCAATACCCTCCTCTATAATTTCCTAGGAATACTCAACAAACTTATACCTTTGTGATTTGAACGCTCACCTTTATCCCCCTTGCCTTTATACGTTGGCACTATGCATGCATTCCACCAATCCACAGGTACTTCACCATGAGCCATACATACATTGAATATCCTCACCAACCAATCAACAAATCACACCCTTTTTTTCATAAATTCCATTGCAATACCATGCAAACTCACCGCCTTGCCAGCTTTTGTCTTCCACAAAGCTTTCACTACCTCTTTTCTGTTTACTAAACCATTCTCCCTGACCCTCTCCACCACCTCCACCAAAACGCTTTATATCAGCCGCTCTATCATCTACCATCATATAAACGTATACATACATTTATATACACTTTCACATTCATATACATGTACATATTCATACTTGCTGCCTTCATCCATTCCCATTCCCACCCTGCCACACATGAAATAGCATCCCTCCCCAGGGAGGTTGTGCCAGGAAAAGACAAAAAGGCCACATTCATTCACACTCAGTCTCTACCTGTCATGTGTAATGCACTCAAACCGCAACTCCCTTTCCACATCCAGGCCCAACAAAACTTTCCAAGGTTTACCCTAAACACTTCATATCCTCTGTTTCAATCCCCTGACAGAACGTTGACCCTGGTATATCACATCGTTCCAATTCACTCTATTCCTTACACACCTTTTACTCTCCTGTATGTTCAGGCCCCGATCGCGTAAAATCTTTTACACTCTCCAACTCAAACTTGCTCTCCCATTTCTTCTTCCCTCCACCTCTAACAAATGTATCCTCTTTGTCAATCTTTCCTCACTCATTCTCTATGTGTGTCCAAACCATTTCAATATACACTATCGTGTTCTCTCAGAAAAACTCTTTTTATCATCACAGATCTCTCTTACCCTTTCATTACTTACTTGATCAAAACACCTCACACCATATGCTGTCCTCAAATAATTCATTTACAACAAATTCACCCTCCTCCGTACAGCCCATGCCTCGAAACCATATAACATTGATGGAACCACTATTCCTTCATACATAACCATTTTTGCTCCAAGATGACGTTCTCACTTTCCGCACATTCTTCAATACTACCAGAGCCTTCACCCCCTCCCCAACTGTGTGACTCACTTCTGTTTCCATGATTCCATCCGCTGCTAAATCCACTCCCAGATATCTAAAACACTTCACTTCCTCCAGTTTTTCTCCATTCAAACGTACCTCCTAATTAATTTGTCCCTTAATCCTACTGAACCTAATAGAAAGGGTAGTAAGTGGTGGGATGAAGAAGTAAGATTGCTAGTGTAAGGGAAGAAAGAGGCGTTTGGAAGATTTTAACAGGGAAGTACTGCTAATGACTGGGAAAGGTATAAAAGAAAGCAGCAGGAGGTCAAGAGAAAGGTGCAAAAGGTGAAAAAGAGGGCAAATGAGAGTTGGGGCAACAAAGCATCATTAAATTTTAGGGAGTATAAAAAGATCTTTTGGAATGAGGTAAATAAAGTGAGTAAGACAAGAAAACAAATGGAAACATCGGTGAAGGGGGAAAATGGGGAGGCAACAACAAGTAGTGATGAAATTAGAAGGAGATGGAGTGAGTATTTTCAAGGTTTGTTGAATGTATTTGATGATACAGTGGAAGATATACGGGATTTTTCTTCAGGGTGGTGTGCAAAGTGAAGGGGTCAGGGAGAATATCTTGGTAAACAGATAAAAGAGGTAGCAAAAGCTCTGTGGAAGATGAAAGCCGGCAAGTCGGCGGGTTTGGATGGAATTGCAGTGGAATTTATATGAAAAAAAGAGGGGGATGACTGTGTCGTTCATTGGTTGGTAAGGATATTCAATGTATGTATGGCTCATGGTGAAGTGCCTGAGGATTGGCAGAATGCATCCTTAGTGCCACTATACAAAGGCAAAGGGGATAAAGGTAAGTGTTCAAGTTACAGAGGCATAACTTTGTTAAGTATTCCTGGGAAATCATATGGATGGGTATTAATTGAGAGGGTCAGAGCATCAGACTGAGGAAGAACAGTGTGGTTTCAGAAGTGGTAGAGGATGTGTGGATCAGGTGTTTGCTTTGAAAAATGTATGTGAAAAATACTTAGAAAAACAGATGGATTTGTATTTTGCATTTATGGAACTGGAGAAGGCATATGATAGGGTTGACAGATGCTTTGTGAAATCTTTTAAGAGTATATAGAGTGGGAGGTAAGATGCCAGAAGCAGTGAAAAGTTTTTATCGAGGATGTAAGTCATGTGTACGTGTAGGAAGAGAGGAAAGTGATTGGTTCTCAGTGAATGTAGGTTTGCAACAGGGGTGTGTGATGTCTCCATGGTTGTTTAATTTGTTTATGGATAGGGTCGTTAGGGAGGTGAATGCAAGAGTTTTGGAAAGAGGGGCAAGTATGCAGTCTGTTGTGGATGAGAGAGCTTGGGAAGTGAGTCAGTTATTGTTCGCTGATGATACAGCGCTGGTGGCTGATTCATGTGAGAAACTGCAGAAGCTGGTGACTGAGTTTGGTAAAGTGTGTGAAAGAAGAAAGTTAAGAGTAAATGTGAATAAGAGCAAGGTTATTAGGTACAGTGGGGTTGAGGGTCAAGTTAATTGGGAGGTACGTTTGAATGGAGAAAAACTGTAGGAAGTGAAGTGTTTTAGATATCTGGGAGTGGATTTGGCAGTGGATGGAACCATGGAAGCGGAAGTCAATCATAGGGTGGGGAAGGGGGCGAAAATTCTGGGAGCGTTGAAGAATGTGTGGAAGTCGAAAACATTATCTCGGAAAGCAAAAATGGGTATGTTTGAAGGAATAGTGGTTCCAACAATGTTATATGGTTGCGAGGCGTGGGCTATGGATAGAGTTGTGTGGAGGAGGGTGGATGTTCTGGAAATGAGATGTTTGAGGACAATATGTGGTGTGAGGTGGTTTGATCGAGTAAGTAATAATAGGGTAAGAGAGATGTGTGGTAATAAAAAGAGCGTGGTTGAGAGAGCAGAAGAGGGTGTTTTGAAATGGTTTGATCACATGGAGAGAATGAGTGAGGAAAGATTGACCAAGAGGATATATGTGTCAGAGGTGGTGGGAATGAGAAGTGGGAGACCAAATTGGAGGTGGAAAGATGGAGTGAAAAAGATTTTGAGTGATCGGGGCCTGAACATGCAGGGGGGTGAAAGGCATGCAAGGAATAGAGTGAATTGGAACGATGCGGTATACCAGGGTCAACATGCTGTCAATGGATTAAACCAGGGCATGTGAAGCGCCTGGGGTAAACCATGGAAAGTTCTGTGGGGCTTGGATGTGGAAAGGGAGCTGTGGTTTCAGTGCATTATTACATGACAACTAGAGACTGAATGTGAACAAATGTGGCCTTTGTTGTCTTTTCCTAGCGCTACCTCGCACACATGAGGGGGAGGGGGGCTGTTATTCCATGTGTGGCGAGGTGGCCATGGGAATGAATAAAGGCAGACAGTATGAATTATGTACATTTGTATATATGTATATGTCTGTGTGTGTATGTATATGTATACATTGTGATGTATAGGTATGTATATTTGCGTGTGTGGATGTGTATGTATATACATGTGTATGTGGGTGGGTTGGGCCATTCTTTCGTCTGTTTCCTTGCGCTAACTTGCTAACGCAGGAGACAGTGACAAAGCATAATGAATGAATAGATAGAATTAAATCTCTGATTAGTCATACTTCGATGAACAAGAAAGATGTATAATTAATATCTCATCTAATATGTATACAATCACAAATTTAGAAAAAGCATGCTCCGTTAGTGTGTATTGTACGATGTAGTCATCCATAGTTTATGTCATGACAAATGTGAGCTACACTAGAAAAATCTTCTTTGTAGTGTGTAGCTAAAAGGAGTCCTGTTAGAATTTGAACAGATAGGCATAATCCTAAAAGAGAAGAGAAGTTTCAAAATGTTGAAATGTTTCTTGGAATAGGTATATCTACTATGGCTCCATTTATGATTTTATACAAAGGATGCATTTTTTGGATCGGTTCTGTTATTCATTTTGGTAGATGTACGGCTCCTAGGAATGCTTATTTGACTACTACAATAAGTGTAAAAAGTGAATGAAAAATTACAACAATAGTTATGGAAAGTTTTGTATTGCTTGGATGTGGAAAGGGAGCTGTGGTTTCGGTGCATTATCCATGACAGCTAGAGACTGAGTGTGAACGAATGTGGCCTTTGTTGTCTTTTCCTAGCACTATGTCATGTGTGTGCGGGTGGAGGGGGGTGTCTTTCACATGTGGTGGGGTGGTGACGGGAATGAATAAAGGTAGCAAGTATGAATTATTTACATATGAATATTTGTATATGAATCTGTGTATGTATACATATGTATACATTGAAATGTATAGGTATGTATTGGTGCATGTGTGGACCTGTATGTATATACATGTGTATGTGGGTGGGTTGGGCCATTCTATCATCTGTTTCCTTGTGCTACCTCGCTAAAATGGAAGACAACGACAAAGTATAATAGATAGATAAATAAATAGTTATTCTTATAACTGGAAAATTGTAAATGAGAAGTGTTAATTCAGATGAATAATCTGAAGCATTTTTAAGTAACTGAAGTGTTGTATGGAGACTGGCTGGGATGAAAATAGAGTAATTGTCAAGAAAAAAAGTCCCTGATAAGATTAATGAAAGGAAAGTAATAAGTCTAACATAAAAGATGGATGATTTACAAGATTCGTTTGAAGCCAGTGAAGCTACATACATAAACAGATCTAATATATTTTGTAATTTTCTATTATAATTTGTAGGTCGCCCACATTAGCGAGATAGTGCAAGGAAACATGAAAGAATGGCTCAACCCACCCATATACACACGTATATACATAAACGCCCACACACGCACGTATACACACCTATACATTTCAACATGTATATATCTATACATACTGAGACATATACATATATACACAAGTAGATATTCATACATGCTGCATTCATCCCTTCCCGGCACCCCCCTCCCCCTGCGTGTGGGCAAGTTAGTGCGAGGAAAAGACAACAATGGCCACATGTATTCACACTCAGTCTCTTGCTGTCATGTATAATGCACCAAAACCACCTCCCTTTCCCTACCCAGGCCCCACAAATCTTTGTATGGCTTACCCCAGACGCTTCACATGCCCTGGTTCAATCCATTGACAGCATGTCGACCCCGGTATACCACATCGTTCCAATTCACTCTATTATTTGCATGCCTTTCACCCTCCTGTATGTTCAGGCTCCGATCGCTCAAAATCTTTTTCACTCCATCCTTCCACCTCCAATTTGGTCTCCCACTTCTTGTTCCCTCCACTTCTGACACATATATCTTCTTTGTCAATCTATCCTCACTCATTCTCTCCATGTGACCAAACCATTTCAAAACACCCTCTTCTGCTCTCTCAACCACACTCTTTTTATTATTACACATCTCTCCTCTGCATAACCCTACCTATAGCCCATGCCTCACAACCTTATAACATTGTTGGAACCACTATTCCTTCAAACATACCCATTTTTGCTCTCCAAGATAATTTACTCGCCTTCCACACACTCTTGAAGGCTCTCAGAACCTTAGCCCCCTCCCCCACCCTGTGACTCATTTCCACTTCCATGGTTCCATATGCTGCTAAATCCACTCCCGGATATCTAAAGCACTTCTTTTTCTCCAGTTTTTCTCCATCCAAACTTACCTATATTTACTTGTCCCTCAACCCTACTGAACCTAATGATCTTGCTCTCATTCACATTTACTCTCAGCTTTCTTCTTTGAAACACTTTACTAAACTCAGTCACCAACCTCTGCAGTTTCTCATCCGAATCAGCCACCAGTGCTGTATCATCAGCGAACAGCAACTGACTCACTTCCCAAGCCCTCTCATTGACAACAGACTGCATTTTTGCCCCTCTCTCCAAAACTCTTGCATTCACCTCCCTAACAACCCCAACCATGAACAAATTAAACAACCATGGAGACATCATGCACCCCTGCTGCAAACCGACATTCACTGGGAACCAGTCGCTTTCCTCTCTTCCTACTCATACACATGCCTTATATCCTCAATAAAAACTTTTCACTGCTTCCAGCAACATGCCTCCCACACCATATGCTCTTAATATCTTCCTCAGAGCATCTCTATCAACTCTATCATACGCCTTCTCCAGATCCATAAATGCTACATACAAATCCATTTGCTTTTCTAAGTATTTCTTACATACATTCTTCAAAGCAAGCACCTGATCCACACATCCTCTATCACTTCTAAAACCTTATTGCTCTTCCGCAATCTGATGCTGTGTACATGCCTTCACCCTTTTAGTCAGTATCCTCCCATATAGTTCCCCAGAAATTCTCAACAAACATATACCTCTGTAATTTGAACACACCTTTATCCCCTTTGCCTTTGTACAATGGCACTATGCCACTATGCATGCATTCCGCCAATCCTCAGGCACTTCACCATGAACCATACATGCATTGAATATCCTCACCAACCAGTTAACAAACAACACAGTGACCCCCTTTTTGAATAAATTCTGCAGCAATACCATCCAAACCCGCTGCCTTGCCGGCTTTGATCTTCCGCAAAGCTTTCACAGCCTCTTCTCTGTTTACCAAGTCATTCTCCCTGAGCCTCTCACTTCGCACACCACCTCGACCAAAACACCCTATACCTGCCACTCTTTCTCATCAAACACATTCAACAAACCTTCAAAGTACTCACTCCTCCCTATCATTTCACCACTTCTTGTTATTACCTCTCCATTTACCCCCTTCACTGATGTTTCCATTTGTTCTCTTGTCTTATGCAAATTGTTTACCTCCTTCCAAAACATCTTTTTATTCTCCCTAAGATTTAATGATACTCTCACACCCCAACTCTAATTTGCCCTCTTTTTCACCTCTTACACCTTTCTCTTGACCTCTTTTCTCTTTCTTTTATATGTCTCCCAGTCATTTGCACTATTTCCCCACAAAAATCGTCCAAATGCCTCTCTCTTCTCTTTCACTAACAATGAGAACAGTCCTTATGACAGAAATTAGGGATTTTTGAATGAGAAGAATAATTTCTACTGCTAGTGGATGAACTCAATGAGTGAATAAGATTGATGAAAAATCGATGATAGGTATAAAGAAGATGATATCAGGAAATAAGTTAATTAGAATATTAATTTTGAACCTGAACATGCAGGAGGGTGAAAGGCGTGCAAGGAATAGAGTGAATTGGAACGATGTGGTATACCGGGGTTGACGTGCTGTCAATGGATTGAACCAGGGCATGTTAAGCATCTGGGGTAAACAGTGGAAAATTTTGTGGGGCCTGGATGTGGGAAGGGAGCTGTGGTTTCGGTGCATTATAAATGACAGCTAGAGACTGAGTGTGAATGATTGTGGCCTATGTTGTCTTTTCTTAGCGGTACCTCATGCATGGGCGGGGGGAGGGGGTTGTTATTTCATATGTGGCAGGGTGACGACTGGAATGGCTGAGGGCAGCAAGTATGAATATGTACATTTGTATATATGTATACGTCTGTGTATGTATATTTTATTCATTTATTATACTTTGTCACTGTCTCCTGCGTTACCAAGGTAGTGCAAGGAAACAGATGAAAGAATGGCCCAACCCACCCACATACACATGTATATACTTACACGTTCACACACAGCACATATACATACCTATACATCTCAATGTATACATATATATACACACACAGACTATTTATTTACTCTATTTGGTGTTGTCACTGTCTCCTGCATTAGCGAGATAGCACAAGGAAACAGAAGAAAGAATGGCCCAACCCACCCACATACACGTGTATATACATACGCATCCACACACGCAAATATACATACCTATACATCTCAATATATACATATATATACACACACAGACATATAAATACATACACATGTACATAATTCATACTGTCTGCCTTTATTCATTCCCATTGCCACCCCGCCACACATGAAATAGCAACCCCATCCCCCGCATGTGCGCGAGGTAGCTCTAGGAAAAGACAAGAAAGGCCACATTCGTTCACACTCAGTCTCTAGCTGTCATGTTTAATGCACTGAAACCACAACTCCCCTTCCACATCCAGGCCCCACAGAACTTTCCATGGTTTACTGCAGACGCTTAACACGCCCTGGTTAAATCCATTGACAGCACGTCGACCCTGGTATACCACATCGTTCCAATTCACTCTATTCCTTGCACGCTTTTCACCCTCCTGCATGGTAAGGCCCTGATCACTCAAAATCTTTTTCACTCCATCTTTCCACCTCCAATTTGGTCTCCCACTTCTTGTTCCCTCCACCTTTGACACATATATCCTCTTGGTCAATCTCTCCACACTCATTCTCTCCATGTGTCCAAACCATTTCAAAACACTCTCTTCTGCTCTTTCAACCACACTCTTATTACCACACGCCTCTCTTACCCTATTATTACTCACTCGATCAAACCACCTCACACCACATATTGTCCTCAAACATCTCATTTCCAACACATCCACCCACCTCCACACAACTCTACGTCTATAGCCCATGCCTCGCAACCATATAACGTTGGAACCACTATTCCTTCAAACATACTCATTTTTGCTTTCTGAGGTAATGTTCTCGACTTCCACACATTCTTCGACGCTCCCAGAACTTTTGCCCCCTCCCCCACCCTATGATTCACTTCTGGTTCCATGGTTCCATCCACTACCAAATCCACTCCCAGATATCTAAAACACTTCACTTCCTCCAGTTTTTCTCCATTCAAACTTACCTCCCAGTTGACTTGTCCCTCAACCCTACTGTACCTAATAAACTTGCTCTTATTCACATTTACTCTGAGCTTTCTTCTTTCACACACTTTATGAAACTCAGTCACCAGCTTCTGCAATTTCTCATATTAACAAGCCACTAGCGCTGTATCATCAGTGAACAACAACTGACTCACTTCCCAAGCTCTCTCATCCACAACTGACTCCATACTTGACCCTCTTTCCTAAATTCTTGCATTCACCTCCCTAACAACCCCTTCCATAAACAAATCAAACAACCATGGAGACATCACACACCCCTGCCGTATTTCAACATTCACTGAGAACCAATCGCTTTCCTCTCTTCCTACACATACACATGCCTTACATCCTCCATAAAAACTTTTCACTGCTTCTAACAACGTGCCCTCCACTCCATATATTCTTAATACCTTCCACAAAGCATCTCTATCAACTCTATCATATGCCTTCCCCAGATCCATAAATGCTACAGACAAATCCATTTGCTTTTTTAAGTATTTCTCACATACATTCTTCAAAGGAAACACCTGATCCGCACATCCTCTACCACTTCTCAAACCACACTGCTCCTCCCCAATCTGATGCTCTGTACATACCTTCACCCTCTCAATCAATACCCTCCCATATAATTTCCCAGGAATACTCAACAAACTTATACCTCTGTAATTTGAGCACTCACTTTTATCCCATTTGCCTTTGTGCAATGTCACTATGCAAGCATTCCTCTAATCCTCAGGCACCTCACCTTGAGTCATACATACATGAAATAACCTTACCAACCTGTCAACAATAAAGTCACCCCTTTTTTTTGATGAATTCCTCTGCAATACCATCCAAACCCGCTGCCTTGCCGGCTTTCATCTTCCACAAAGCTTTTACTACCTCTTCTCTGTTTACCAAATCTTCTCCCTAACTCTCTCACTTTGCACACCACCTCAACCAAAACACCCTATGTCTGTCACTCTATCATCAAACACATTCAACAAACCTTCAAAATACTCACTTCATCTCCTTCTCACATCACCACTACTTGTTATCACCTCCCCATTAGGCCCCTTCACTGAAGTTCCCATTTGTTCCCTTGTCTTACACACTTTATTTACCTCCTTCCAAAACATCTTTTTATTTTCCCTAAAATTTAATGATACTCTCTCACCCCAACTCTTATTTGCCCTCTTTTTCACCTTTTGCACCTTTCTCTTGTCCTCCTGCCTCTTTTTTTTTTATGCATCTCCCAGTCATTTGCATTATTTCCCTGCAAAAATTGTCCAAATGCCTCTCTCTTCCCTTTCACTAATAATCTTACTTCTTTACACACACAGACATATACATATATACACATGTACATAATTCATACTGTCTGCCCTTATTAATTCCCGTCGCCACCCTGCCACACATGTGCATGAGGTAGGGCTAGGAAAAGACAACAAAGGCCACATTCATTCATACTCAGTGTCTAGCTGTCATGTATAATGCACCAAAACCACAGCTCCCTTTCCACATCCAGGCCCCACAAAACTTTCCATGGTTTACCCCAGACACTTCACATGCCCTGGTTCAATCCATTGACAGCACGTCGACCCCGGTATACCACATCGTTTAAATTCAATCTATTCCTTGTACGCCTTTCACCCTCCTGCATATTCAGGCCCTGATCCCTCAAAATCTTTTTCACTCCATCTTTCCACCTCCAATTTGGTCTCCCATTTCTCTTCGTTCCCTCCACCTCTGACTTGTATATCCTCTTTGTCAATGTTTCCTCACTCATTTTTTCCATATGACCAAACCATTTCAAAACACCCTCTTCTGCTCTCTCAACCACACTCTTTTTATTACCACACATCTCTCTTACCCTTTCATTACTTACTCGATCAAACCACCTCACACCATATATTGTCCTCACACATCTTATTTTCAGCACATCCACCCTCCTATGCACATGTCTATCTATAGCCCATGCCTCACAGCCACATAACATTCATTCATATTCAGTCTCTAGCTGTCATGTATAATGCACCAAAACCACAGCTCCCTTTCCACATCCAGGCCCCACAAAACTTTCCATGGTTTACCCCAGACACTTCACATGCCCTGATTCAATCCATTGACAGCACGTCGACCCTGGTATACCACATCATTTAAATTCACTCTATTCCTTGTACGCCTTTCACCCTCCTGCATATTCAGGCCCTGATCCCTCAAAATCTTTTTCACTCCATCTTTCCACCTCCAATTTGGTCTCCCATTTCTCTTCGTTCCCTCCACCTCTGACTCGTATATCCTCTTTGTCAATGTTTCCTCACTCATTTTTTCCATGTGACCAAACCATTTCAAAACAACCTCTTCTGCTCTCTCAACCACACTCTTTTTATTACCACACATCTCTCTTACCCTTTCATTACTTACTCGATCAAACCACCTCACACCACATATTGTCCTCAAACATCTTATTTTCAGCATATCCACCCTCCTCCGCACATGTCTATCTATAGCCCATGCCTCACAACCATATAACATTGTTGGAACCACTATTCCTTCAAATGTACCCATTTTTGCTTTCCAAGATAACCTTCTCAACTTCCACACATTCTTCAACACTCCCTGAACTTTCACCCCCTCCCTCACCATATGATTCACTTTCGCTTCCATGGTTTCATCCTCTGCAAAATCCACTTCCAGATATCTAAAACACTTCACTTCCTACAGTTTTTCTCCATTCAAACTTACCTCCCAGTTGACTTGACCCTCAACCCTACTGTACCTAATAACCTTGCTCTTATTCACATTTACTCTCAGGTTTCTTCTTTCACACACTTTACCAAACTCAGTCACCAGCTTCTGCAGTCTCTCATCCAAATCTGCCACCAGCGCTATATTATCAGCAAACAACAACTGACTCACTTCCCAAGCTCTCTCATCCACAACAGACTGTATACTTGCCCCTTTTTCCAAAACTCTTGCATTCACCTCCCTAACAACCCCATCCATAAGCAAATTAAACAACCATGGAGACATCACGCACCCCTTTTGCAAACCAACATTCGCTGAGAACCAATCACTTTCCTCTCTTCCTTCACGTACACATGCCTTACATCCTCTATAAAAACTTTTCACTGCTTCTAACAACTTACCTCCCGCACCATATATTCTTAATGCCTTCCACAGAGCATCTCTATCAACTCTATCATATGTCTTTTCCAGATCCATACATGCTACATACAAATCCATTTGCTTTTCTAAGTATTTCTCACATATATTTTTCAAAGCAAACGCCTGATCCACACATCCTCTACCACTTGTGAAACCACACTGCTCTTCCCCAATCTGATGCTCTGCACTTGCCTTCACCCTCTCAGTCAATACCCTCCCATATAATTTCCCAGGAATAGTCAACAAACTTATACCTCTATAATTTAAGGACTCACTCTTATCCCCTTTGCCTTTGTACAGTGGCACTCTACGAGCATTCTGCCCATCCTCAGGCACCTCACCATGAGTCATACATACATTAAATAACCTTACCGAACAGCCAACATACATTAGATAACCTTACTAACCAGTCAACAATACAGTCACCCCCTTTTTTATTAAATTCTGCTGCAATACCATCCAAACCCGCTGCCTTGCCGGCTTTCATCTTCCCCAAAGCTTTTACTACCTCTTCTCTGTTTACCAAATCATTCTCCCTAACCCTCTCACTTTGCTCACCTATATCTGCCACTCTATCATGAAACACATTCAACAAACCCTCAAAATACTCACTCTATCTCCTTTTCACATCACCACTACTTGTTATCACCTTCCCATTTGCCTCCTTCACTGATGTTCCCATTTGTTCCCTTGTTGTACGCACTTTATTTACCTCCTTCCAAAACATCTTTTTATTCTCCCTAAAATTTAATGATACTCTCTCATCCCAACTCTCATTTGCCTTGTTTTTTGCCTCTTGCACCTTTCTACCTCCTGCCTCTTTCTTTTATACATCTCCCAGTCATATGTATTATTTCACTGTAAAAATTGTCAAAATGCCTCTCTCTTATCTTTCACTAATAATCTTACTTCCTCATCCCACCACTCACTACCCTTTCTAATCTGTCCACCTGCCACGCTTCTTATGCCACAAGCATCTTTTGCACAAGCCATCACTGCTTCCCTAAATAAATCCCATTCCTCCACCACTCCCCTTACATCCTTTGTTCTCACCTTTTCCCATTCTGTACCCAGTCTCTTCTGGTACTTCCTCACACAAGTCTCCGTCCCAAGCTCACCTACTCTCACCACTCTCTTCATCCCAACATTCTCTCATCTTTTCTGAAAACCTCTACAAATCTTCACTTTCGCCTCCACAAGATAATGATCAGACATCCCTCCAGTTGCACCTCTCAGCACATTAACATCCAAAAGGGTCTCTTTCACGTACCTATCAATTAACACATAATCCAATAACCCTCTTTGACCATCTCTTGTACGTACGTATACTTATGTATATCTCTTTTTAAACAAGGTGTTTCCAGTCACCAGTTCATTTTCAGCACATAAATCTACAAGCTCTTCACCATTTCCATTTACAACAATGAACACCCCGTGCACACCAATTATTCCCTCAACTGCCATATTATTCACTTTTGCATTCAAATCACCCTTCACTATAACCCGGTCTCGAGCATCAAAACTACTAACACAGTCACTCAGTTGCTCACAAAACTTTTGTCTCTCATGATCTTTCTTCTCATGCCCTGGTGCATATGCAACAATAATCACCCATCTCTCTCCATCCACTTTCATTTTTACCCATATCAGCCTAGAGTTTCCTTTCTTACACTTTATCACATACTCCCACAACTTCTGTTTCAGGAGTGGTGCTATTCCTTCCCTTGCTCTTGTCCTCTCACTAACCCCTGACTGTACTCCCAAGGCATTCCGAAACTACTCTTCCCCTGTGTATATATATGTATGTATACTTTGAAATGTATAGGTATGTATATGTGTGTGTGTGGACGTGTATGTATATACATATGTATGTGGGTGGCTTGAGTCATTCTTTCGACAAAGTTTAATAAGTAAATATGTATAATTAATTTGTGGATTAAAGATAAGATTCATAGTCTTTTTCCTGATGTTTTGAGCATTTTAGTATTCCTTTTTGGTTTACAAAACCAAAGTTGTCAGATACACTATCAATACTGATGATAATCTTAAATTTTTTGTATTGGGTAGTACCTAGTGTTATAGTGCTTTGTGGATTGTAAGTGTTTTGTTCAAAACGGAAGCATCTTTTGAATACTCTTTTAAGTTTAGAGTTTGTTATATTGGGGGTGTTTTTTGTTTTAATATGTGGCTTATTGTGTCATGGTGGATAGTCCTTTTTTGTTGTTCTTTGTAGAAATGGTAGCATGTGAAGGGGTGTTAGGGTTGTCTATTTTGGTTTCTGTAGTTTGCACTCATGAAAATGATTATTTTAATCATTTAATTCTTTACAGTGTCAAAACTTTTGATTGCTAGAATATTTTAATAATCATGGGGTGGGAGATGGGGCGAAAATCCTGGGAGCCTTGAAGAATGTTTGGAAGTCGAGAACATTATCTCGGAAAGCAAAAATGGGTATGTTTGAAGGAATAGTGGTTCCAACAATGTTGTATGGTTGCGAGGCGTGGGCTATGGATAGAGTTGTGCGCAGGAGGGTGGATGTGCTGGAAATGAGAGGTTTGAGGACAATGTGTGGTGTGAGGTGGTTTGATCGAGTAAGTAATGTAAGGGTAAGAGAGATGTGTGGAAATAAAAAGAGCGTGGTTGAGAGAGCAGAAGAGGGTGTTTTGAAATGGTTTGGGCACATGGAGAGAATGAGTGAGGAAAGATTGACCAAGAAGATATATGTGTCGGAGGTGGAGGGAATGAGGAGAAGTGGGAGACCAAATTGGAGGTGGAAAGATGGAGTGAAAAAGATTTTGAGTGATCGGGGCCTGAACATGCAGGAGGGTGAAAGGCGGGCAAGGAATAGAGTGAATTGGATTGATGTGGTATACCGGGGTTGACGTGCTGTCAGTGGATTGAATCAGGGCATGTGAAGCGTCTGGGGTAAACCATGGAAAGTTGTGTGGGGCCTGGATGTGGAAAGGGAGCTGTGGTTTCGGGCATCATTGCATGACAGCTAGAGACTGAGTGTGAACGAATGGGGCCTTTGTTGTCTTTTCCTAGCGCTACCTCACACACATGAGGGGGGAGGGGGATGGTATTCCATGTTTGGCGAGGTGGCGATGGGAATGAATAAAGGCAGACAGTGTGAATTGTGTGCATAGGTATATATGTATGTGTCTGTGTGTGTATATATATGTGAACATTGAGATGTATAGGTATGTATATTTGCGTGTGTGGACGTGTATGTATGTACATGTGAATGTTGGTGGGTTGGGCCATTTCTTTCGTCTGTTTCCTTGCGCTACCTCGCAAACGCGGGAGACAGCGACAAAGCAAAATAAATATAAATAAATGAATAATTCTTTACAGTGTTAAAACTTTTAATTGCTAGAACTGTATGAATAATATTTGTTAGGATACGATATGTAGTTTAGTTTTCTATTATATTTATTTGATTTATTTATTTTGCTTTGTTGCTGTCTCCTGCGTTAGTGAGGTAGCGCAAGGAAACAGATGAAAGAATGGCCCAACCCACCCACATACACATGTATATACATACACGTCCTCACACGCAAATATACATACCTATACATCTCAATGTATACATATATATACACACACAGACATATACATATATACACATGTACATAATTCATACTGTTTTCCTTTATTCATTCCCATCGCCACCCTGCCACACAAGAAATAACAACCCCCTCCCCCCGCATGTGTACGGGGTAGCTATAGGAAAAGACAACAAAGGCCACATTCGTTCACACTCAGTCTCTAGCTGTCATGTATAATGCCCCGAAACCACAGCTCCCTTTCCACATCCAGACCCCACAGAACTTTCCATGGTTTACCCCAGATGCTTCACACGCCCTGGTTCAATCCATTGACAGCACATCGACCCTGGTATACCACATCGTTACAATTCACTCTGTTCCTTGCATGCCTTTCACCCTCCTGCATGTTCAGGCCCAGATTACTCAAAATCTATTTCACTCCATCTTTCCACCTCCAGTTTGGTCTCCCACTTCTCCTTGTTCCCTCCACATCTGCCACATATATCCTCTTGGTCAATCTTTCCTCACTCATTCTCTCCATGTGACCAAACCATTTCAAAACACCCTCTTGTGCTCTCTCAACCACACTCTTTTTATTACCACACATTTCTCTTTCCCTATTATTACTTACTCAATCAAACCACCTCACACCACATATTGTCCTCAAACATCTCATTTCCTGCACATCCACCATCTTCCGCACAACTCTATCTATAGCCCACGCCTCGCAAGCATATAAAGTTGTTGGAACCACTATTCCTTCAAACATAGCCATTTTTGCTTTCCGAGATAATGTTTTTGTCTTCCATACATTCTTTAACGCTCCCAGAACTTTCGCCCCTTCCCCCACCCTATGATTCACTTCCGATTCCATGGTTCCATCCACTGCCACATCCACTCCTAGATATCTAAAAAATTCCTATCCTCCAGTTTTTCTCCATTCAAACTTACCTTCCAATTGACTTGCCCATCAACCCTACTGTACCTAATAACCTTGCTCTTATTGACATTCACATTTTCCATTCATTTTTCTTTTTTTTTTAAGTTTAGTTATGATTTTTTGTCAATGAGCTTGGATATATGATGGGTATGGATTATTTAAGATTTGCATTAATTTTATTGACAATCTGTGGTGTCCGATAATTTTTTGTAGTCAAAAAGTTAAAAAGAATGAATCTTTTAGCGAGGGATTTCTTTCGGTCAATTTGTTTGTCATTGACTTTTTCTGCTATGAATTATTTGTTTTTTATATTAGATTTAAGAGGAGTTTAATTCCCACTTTGATTTTGATTTTGGAGTGGGGATATAAAACCTGAGTGGCTTCAAGCTGAGCTATACATGTTGTTTTGTACTTCATATGTTTCACCTCCTTTGTTAATTTGTATTTTATGTTATATAATGTTGGAGGATGTTTAACTATCGGGATACCCTATAGAATTATAGAATAAGATTTTGAGTCGATATTATGGTACATTTCTTCAATGTTTGCTGTTTTAGTAAAACTTCTTATATATTTATTTCATATTTGGTTGCCTAAAGCTCATGTTGAAGCTCCAGTGGTGGGTTCTATGATTCTTGCTGGTGTTTTATTAAAGTTGGAGGTTATGGAATTATTCTTGTTTTACCTTATTCTCATCACTTGATAAAAGTTTTGTTTGATTATGAGTGAGTTTAGGAATTGTATTTGTGTGAGATAGATATTTAATCTTTAATTGTTTATTCTTCTATAGCTCATGTAGGGATAGCTTTAGGAGATCTAATAACATCGAGATGGTGGGGAATAACCGGTTCTCTTGTGGTTACAGTAGGTCTTGGACTATACTCATCTGGTTTGTTTTGTTTGGTGAACATAGTATATGTGCGAATTGGAACTTGTAGCATGTTGATTGGGAAAGGCATGTTGAGATTGGTACTGAATATAGGATTATGGTGATTTCTTCTTAGAATTGGAAATATAAGGGCTCTTACATTGAATTTTGCTGAAGTTCAGATTTTATTTAGTTTGATTGGTTGGAGAAAAATAACTATAATTGGTTTAGGAATGCTTTTATTTTTAAGGGCTAGATATAATATTTATATATACAGGATAAGGTGCATAGTTTGTTTTATAGATTTATATTTTCTTGCAGGCCAGGTAATATTCGAGAATTTTTAATTTTATTACTTCATTGGCTTCCTTTGAACGTTTTAATTGTTAAAATTGGAAAGTTAACTTTTATACCATATTTAGGTAGTTTAGAAAAAAATGGGTTTGTGGATTCAAAAATGTAAATTGTTTATCTTAAATCATGATTTTTAAAATGCTGATAAATTTAAGGAGGTTTGTGTTTTTTGGTTACTTCATTGTTTTTTTTTTTTTTCTGGTGTGGCATTTTTAGTTGTATGAAAATTTTGTATTTTGAATGGATGTCCTTTAGTAATGAGTCTCATCTTTGATTCAACATCTATAATGTTTTCTTCTTTTGTTTTCTTTTTCTTTTTTTTTTCTTTTTCTTTTTTTTTTTTGCCGCTGTCTCCCGCGTTTGCGAGGTAGCGCAAGGAAACAGACGAAAGAAATGGCCCAACCCACCCCCATACACATGTATATACATACGTCCACACACGCAAATATACATACCTACACAGCTTTCCATGGTTTACCCCAGACGCTTCACATGCCTTGATTCAATCCACTGACAGCACGTCAACCCCGGTATACCACATCGCTCCAATTCACTCTATTCCTTGCCCTCCTTTCACCCTCCTGCATGTTCAGGCCCCGATCACACAAAATCTTTTTCACTCCATCTTTCCACCTCCAATTTGGTCTCCCTCTTCTCCTCGTTCCCTCCACCTCCGACACATATATTCTCTTGGTCAATCTTTCCTCACTCATTCTCTCCATGTGCCCGAACCATTTCAAAACACCCTCTTCTGCTCTCTCAACCACGCTCTTTTTATTTCCACACATCTCTCTTACCCTTACGTTACTTACTCGATCAAACCACCTCACACCACACATTGTCCTCAAACATCTCATTTCCAGCACATCCATCCTCCTGCGCACAACTCTATCCATAGCCCACGCCTCGCAACCATACAACATTGTTGGAACCACTATTCCTTCAAACATACCCATTTTTGCTTTCCGAGATACTGTTCTCGACTTCCACACATTCTTCAAGGCTCCCAGTTTTTTCGCCCCCTCCCCCACCCTATGATCCACTTCCGCTTCCATGGTTCCATCCGCTGCCAGATCCACTCCCAGATATCTAAAACACTTCACTTCCTCCAGTTTTTCTCCATTCAAACTCACCTCCCAATTGACTTGACCCTCAACCCTACTGTACCTAATAACCTTGCTCTTATTCACATTTACTCTTAACTTTCTTCTTTCACACACTTTACCAAACTCAGTCACCAGCTTCTGCAGTTTCTCGCATGAATCAGCCACCAGCGCTGTAGCATCAGCGAACAACAACTGACTCACTTCCCAAGCTCTCTCATCCCCAACAGACTTCATACTTGCCCCTCTTTCCAAAACTCTTGCATTCACCTCCCTAACAACCCCATCCATAAACAAATTAAACAACCATGGAGACATCACACACCCCTGCCGCAAACCTACATTCACTGAGAACCAATCACTTTCCTCTCTTCCTACACGTACACATGCCTTACATCCTCGATAAAAACTTTTCACTGCTTCTAACAACTTGCCTCCCACACCATATATTCTTAATACCTTCCACAGAGCATCTCTATCAACTCTTATCATATGCCTTCTCCAGATCCATAAATGCTACATACAAATCCATTTGCTTTTCTAAGTACTTCTCAGCATATGATAGAGTTGATAGAGATGCTCTGTGGAAGGTATTAAGAATATATGGTGTGGGAGGCAAGTTGTTAGAAGCAGTGAAAAGTTTTTATCGAGGATGCAAGGCATGTGTACGTGTAGGAAGAGAGGAAAGTGATTGGTTCTCAGTGAATGTAGGTTTGCGGCAGGGGTGTGTGATGTCTCCATGGTTGTTTAATTTGTTTATGGATGGGGTTGTTAGGGAGGTAAATGCAAGAGTCTTGGAAAGAGGGGCAAGTATGAAGTCTGTTGGGGATGAGAGAGCTTGGGAAGTGAGTCAGTTGTTGTTTGCTGATGATACAGCGCTGGTGGCGGATTCATGTGAGAAACTGCAGAAGCTGGTGACGGAGTTTGGTAAAGTGTGTGGAAGAAGAAAGTTAAGAGTAAATGTGAATAAGAGCAAGGTTATTAGGTACAGTAGGGTTGAGGGTCAAGTCAATTCTGAGGTGAGTTTGAATGGAGAAAAACTGGAGGAAGTGAAGTGTTTTAGATATCTGGGAGTGGATCTGGCAGCGGATGGAACCATGGAAGCGGAAGTGGATCATAGGGTGGGGGAGGGGGCGAAAATTTTGGGAGCCTTGAAAAATGTGTGGAAGTCGAGAACATTATCCCGGAAAGCAAAAATGGGTATGTTTGAAGGAATAGTAGTTCCAACAATGTTGTATGGTTGCGAGGCGTGGGATATGGATAGAGTTGTGCGCAGGAGGATGGATGTGCTGGAAATGAGATGTTTGAGGACAATGTGTGGTGTGAGGTGGTTTGATCGAGTAAGTAACGTAAGGGTAAGAGAGATGTGTGGAAATAAAAAGAGCGTGGTTGAGAGAGCAGAAGAGGGTGTTTTGAAATGGTTTGGGCACATGGAGAGAATGAGTGAGGAAAGATTGACCAAGAGGATATATGTGTCGGAGGTGGAGGGAACGAGGAGAAGAGGGAGACCAAATTGGAGGTGGAAAGATGGAGTGAAAAGGATTTTGTGTGATCGACATTCTTCAAAGCAAACACCTGATCCACACATCCTCTACCACTTCTGAAACCACACTGCTCTCCCCAATCTGATGGTCTGTACATGCCTTCACCCTCTCAATCAATATCCTCCCATATAATTTACCAGGAATACTCAACAAACTTATACCCCTGTTTTCTTTATTTCATCAGTAATTCTATATCATAGGGGAGATATATGAAGGATAAAGATATGTATTGTTTTATGTATTTAGTTATCCTTGGGGATAGGGGAGAAAGAATACTCCCCACGCATTCCTTATGTGTCGTAGAAGGCGACTAAAGGGGACGAGAGCTTTGGGGGGCTAGAAACCCTCCCCTCCTTGTATTTAACTTTCTAAAAGGGGAAACAGAAGAAGGAGTCACGTGGGGAGTGCTCATCCTCCTCAGAGGCTCAGATTCGGGTGTCTAAATGTGTGTAGATGTAACTAAAATGAGAAAAAAGGAGAAATAGGTAGTATGTTTGAGGAAACGAACCTGGATGTTTTGGCTCTGAATGAAGCAAAGCTAAAGGGTAAAGGGGAAGAGTGGTTTGGGAATGTCGTGGGAGTAAAGTCAGGGATTAGTGAGAGGAAAAGAGCAAGGGAAGGAGTAGCACTACTGAAACAGGAGTGGTGGGAGTATGTGATAGAGTGCAAGAAAGTAAACTCTAGATTGATATGGGTAAAATTGAAGGTGGATGGAGAGAGATGGGTGATTATTGGTGCATATACACCTGGGCATGAGAAGAAAGATCATGAGGCAAGTGTTTTGGGAGCAGCTGAGTTAGTGTGTTATTAGTTTTGATGCACGAGACCGGGTTATAGTGATGGTTGATGTGAATGCAAAGGTGAGTAATGTGGCAGTTGAGGGAATAATTGGTGTACATAGGGTGTTCAGTGTTGTCAATGGGAATGGTGAAGAGCTTGTAGATTTATGTGCTGAAAAAGGACTGGTGATTGGGAATACCTGGTTTGAAAAGAGAGAGATACATAAGTATACATATGTAAGTAGGAGAGATGGCCAGAGAGTGTTATTGGGTTATGTGTTAATTGATAGGCACGCAAAAGAGAGACTTTTGGATGTAAGTGTGCTGAGAGGTGCAGCTGGAGGGATGTCTGATCATCATCTTGTGGAGGCAAGGGTGAAGATTTGTAGAGGTTTTCAGAAAAGAAAAGAGAATGTTGGGGTGAAGAGAGTGGTGAGAGTAAGTGAGCTTGGGAAGGAGACTTGTGTGAGGAAGTGCCAGGAGAGACTGAATACAGAATGGAAAAAGATGAGAACAAAGGACATAAGGGAAGTCGGGGAGGAATGGGATGTATTTAGGGAAGCAGTGATGGCTTGCGCAAAAGATGCTTGTGGCATGAGAAGCGTGGGAGGTGGGTTGATTAGAAAAGGTAGTGAGTGGTGGGATGAAGAAGTAAGATTATTAGTGAAAGAGAAGAGAGAGGCATTTGAACGATTTTTGCAGGGAAAAAATGCAAATGAGTGGGAGAGGTATAAAAGAAAGAGGCAGGAGGTCAAGAGAAAGGTGCAAGAGGTGAAAAAGAGGGCAAATGAGAGTTGGGGTGAGAGAGTATCATTAAATTTCAGGGAGAATAAAAAGATGTTTTGGAAGGAGGTAAATAAAGTGTGTAAGACAATGGAGCAAATGGGAACTTCAGTGAAGGGGGCTAATGGGGAGGTGATAACAAGTAGTGGTGATGTGAGTATTTTGAAGGTTTGTTGAATGTGTTTGGTGATAGAGTGGCAGATATAGGGTGTTTTGGTCGAGGTGGTGTGCAAAGCGAGAGGGTTAGGGAAGATAATTTGGTAAATAGAGAAGAGGTAGTAAAAGCTTTACAGAAGATGAAAGCCGGCAAAGCAGCAGGTTTGGATGGTATTGCAGTGGAATTTATTAAAAAAGGGGGTGACTGTATTGTTGACTGGTTGGTAAGGTTATTTAATGTATGTATGATTCATGGTGAGGTGCCTGAGGATTGGCAGAATGCTTGCATAGTGCCATTGTACAAAGGCAAAGGGGATAAGAGTGAGTGCTCAAATTACAGAGGTATAAGGTTGTTGAGTATTCCTGGTAAATTATATGGGAGGGTATTGATTGAGAGGGTGAAGGCATGTACAGACCATCAGATTGGGGAAGAGCAGTTTGGTTTCAGAAGTGGTAGAGGATGTGTGGATCAGGTGTTTGCTTTGAAGAATGTATGTGAGAAATACTTAGAAAAACAAATGGATTTGTATGTAGCATTTATGGATCTGGAGATGGCATATGATAGAGTTGATAGAGATGCTCTGTGGAAGGTTTTAAGAATATATGGTGTGGGAGGCAAGTTGTTAGAAGCAGTGAAAAGTTTTTATCGAGGATGTAAGGCATGTGTACGTGTAGGAAGAGAGGAAAGTGATTGGTTCTCAGTGAATGTAGGTTTGTGGCAGGAGTGTGTGATGTCTCCATGGTTGTTTAATTTGTTTATGAATTGGGTTGTTAGGGAGGTGAATGCAAGAGTTTTGGAAAGAGGGGCAAGTATGCAGTCTGTTGTGGATGAGAGAGCTTGGGAAGTGAGTCAGTTGTTGTTCGCTGATGATACAGCACTGGTGGCTGATTCATGTAAGAAACTGCAGAAGCTGGTGACTGAGTTTGGTAAAGTGTGTGAAAGAAGAAAGTTAAGAGTAAATGTGAATAAGAGCAAGGTTATTAGGTACAGTAGGGTTGAGGGTCAAGTCAGTTGGGAGGTAAGTTTGAATGGAGAAAAACTGGAGGAAGTAAAGTGTTTTAGATATCTGGGAGTGGATCTGGCAGCAGATGGAACCATGGAAGCGGAAGTGAATCATAGGGTGGGGGAGGGGGCGAAAATTCTGGGAGCCTTGAAGAATGTTTGGAAGTCGAGAACATTATCTCGGAAAGCAAAAATGGGTATGTTTGAAGGAATGGTGGTTCCAACAATGTTGTATGGTTGCGAGGCATGGGCTATGGATAGAGTTGTGCACAGGAGGGTGGATGTGCTGGAAATGAGATGTTTGAGGACAATATGTGGTGTGAGGTGGTTTGATCGAGTAAGTAATGTAAGGGTGAGAGAGATGTGTGGAAATAAAAAGAGTGTGGTTGAGAGAGCAGAAGAGGGTGTTTTGAAATGGTTTGGTCACATGGAGAGAATGAGTGGGGAAAGATTGACCAAGAGGATATATGTGTCAGAGGTGGAGGGAACGAGGAGAAGTGGGAGACCAAATTGGAGGTGGAAAGAAGGAGTGAAAAAGATTTTGTGTGATCGGGGCCTGAACATGCAGGAAGGTGAAAGGCGTGCAAGGAATAGAGTGAATTGGAACAATGTGGTATACCGGGGTCGACGTGCTGTCAATGGATTGAACCAGGGCAAGTGAAGCGTCTGGGGTAAACCATGGAAAGTGTGTGGGGCCTGGATGTGGAGAGGGAGCTGTAGTTTCGGTGCATTATTACATGACAGCTAGAGACTGAGTGTGAATGAATGGGGCCTTTGGTGTCTTTTCCTAGCACTACCTCGCGCACATCAGGGGGGAGGGGGTTGTTATTCCATGTGTGGTGAGGTGGCGATGGGAACAAATAAAGGCAGACAGTATGAATTATGTACATGTGTATATATGTATATGTCTGTGTGTGTATATATATGTGTACATTGAGATGTATAGGTATGTATATTTGCGTGTGTGGACATGTATGTATATACATGTATATGTGGGCAGGTTGGGCCATTCTTTCGTCTGTTTCCTTGCGGTACCTCGCTAACGCGGGAGACAGCGACAAAGCAAAATAAATAAATTAAAAAAAAATAAAATAAATAAAAAAAGATGTATTGTTGACTGATTGGTAAGGTTATTTAATGTATGTATGACTCATGGTGAGGTGCCTGAGGACTGGCGGAATGCTTGCATAGTGCCATTGTACAAAGGCAAAGGGTATGAGAGTGAGTGCTCAAATTACAGAGGTATAAGTTTGCTGAGTATTCCTGGGAAATCATATGGGAGGGTATTGATTGTGAGGGTGAAGGCATGTACAGAGCATCAGATTGGGGAAGAGCATTTTGGTTTCAGAAATGGTAGAGGATGTGTGGATCATGTGTTTGCTTTGAAAAATGTATGTGAGAAATACTTAGAAAAGCAAATGGATTTGTATGTAGTATTTATGGATCTTGAGAAAGCATATGATAGAGTTGATAGAGATGCTGTATGGAAGGTATTAAGAATATATTGTGTGGGAGGTAAGTTGTTAGCAGCATTTAAAAGTTTTTATTGAGGATGTTCATCATGTGTACGTGTAGGAAGAGAGGAAAGTGATTGGCTCTCAGTGAATATTGGTTTGCGGAAGGGGTATGTGATGTCTCCATGGTTGTTTGATTTGTTTATGGATGGGGTTGTTAGGGAGGTGAATGCAAGAGTTTTGGAAAGAGGGGCAAGAATGCAGTCTGTTGTGGAGGAGAGAGCTTGGGAAGTGAGTCAGTTGTTGTTCGCTGATGATACAGCGCTGGTGGCTGATTTGTGTGAGAAACTGCAGAATCTGGTGACTGAGTCTGGTAAAGTGTGTGAAAGAAGAAAGCTGAGAGTAAATGTGAATAAGAGCAAGGTTATTAGGTACAGTAGGGTTGAGGGACAAGTCAGTCGGGAGGTAAGTTTGAATGGAGAGAAACTGGAGGAAGTGAAGTGTTTTAGATATCTGGGAGTGGATTTGGCAACAGATGGAACCATGGAAGCGGAAGTGAATCATAGGGTGGGGGAGGGGGCGAAAGTTTTGGGAGCGTTGAAGAATGTGTGGAAGTTGAGAACGTTATTTTGGAAAGCAAAAATGGGTATGTTTGAAGGAATAGTGGTTCTAACAATGTTATATGGTTACAAGTCGTGGGCTATAGATAGAGTTGTGCGGAGGAGGGTGGATGTGCTAGAAATCAGATGTTTGAGGACAATATGTGGTGTGAGGTGGTTTGATCTGGTAAGTAATGAAAGAATGAAAGGGTAAGAAAGATGTGTGGTAATAACAAGAGTGTGGTTAAGAGAGTAGAAGAGGGTGTTTTGAAATGATTTTGTCACATGGAGAGAATGAGTGAGGAAAGATTGGCAAAGAGGATATATGTGGCAGAGGTGGAGGGAACAAGGAGAAGTGGGAGACCAAATTGGAGGTGGAAAGATGGAGTGAAATAGATTTTGAGTGATCTGGGCCTGAACATACTGGAGGGTGAAAGGCATGCAAGGAACAGAGTGAATTGTAACGATGTGGTATACCAGGGTCGACGTGCTGTCAACAGATTGAACCAGGGCATGTGAAGCGTCTGGGGTAAAACATGGAAAGTTTTGTGAGGCCTGGATGTGGAAAGGGAGCTGTTGGTTTGGTGCATTATACATGACAGCTTGAGACGGAGTGTGAAGAAATGTGGCCTTTGTTGTCTTTTCGTAGCACTACCTTGCGCACATGCAGGGAGAGTGGGTTTCCATTTCATTATGTGGTGGGGTGGCGACGGGAATGACTAAGGTCAGATAGTATAAATCATGTACATGTATATATATGTATATGTCTGTGTGTGTATACATATTTGTATACGTCGAGATGTATAGGAATATATATGTGCGTGTGTGGACGTTTATGTATATACATGTGTATTAGGGTGGGTTGGGCCATTGTTTCCTCTGTTTCCTTGCGCTACCTCGCTAACGCAGGAGACAGTGACAGAGTATAATAAAAAAAAAGATGTTTTGGAAGGAGGTAAATAAAGTGCGTAAGACGAGGGAACAAATGGAAACATCAGTGAAGGGGGCTAATGGGGAGGTGATTACAAGTAGTGGTGTTGTGAGAAGGAGATGGAGAGAGTATTTTGAAGGTCTGTTGAATGTGTTTGATGATAGAGTGGCAGATATAGGGTGTTTCGGTCAAGGTGGTGTGCAAAGTGAGAGGGTTAAGGAGAATGATTTGGTAAAGAGAGAAGAGGTAGTAAAAGATTTGTGGAAGATGAAGGCCGGCAGGGCAGCGGGTTTGGATGGTATAGCAGTGGAATTTATAAAAAAGGGGTAACTGTGTTGTTGACTGGATGGGAAGGTTATTTAATGTATGTATAACTCATGGTGAGGTGCCTGAGGATTGGCAGAATGCTTGCATAGTTCCATTGTACAAAGACAAAGGGGATAAGAGTGAATGATGAAATTACAGAGTATAAGTTTGTTGAGTATTGCTGGGAAATTATATGGGAGGGTATTGATTGAGAGGGTGAAAGCATGTACAGAGCATCAGATTGGGGAAGAGCAGTGTGGTTTCAGAAATGGAAGAGGATGTGTGGATCAGGTGTTTACTTTGAAGAATGTATGTGAGAAATACTTAGAAAAGCAAATGGATTTGTATGTAGAATTTATGGATCTGGAGAAAGCATATGGTAGCGTTGATAGAAATGCTCTGTGTGGGGTATTAAGAATATATGGAGTGGGAGGCATGTGTATGTGTAGGAAGATAGGAAAGTGATTGGTTCTCAGTGAATGTTGGTTTGTGGCATGGGTGTGTGATGTCTCCATGGTTATTTAATTTTTTATGGATCTGGTTGTTAGGGAGGTGAATGCAAGAGTTTTGGAAAGAGGGGCAAGTATGCAGTCTGTTGTGGAGAGAGAGCTTGGGAAGTGAGTCAGTTGTTGTTTGCTGATGATACAGCGCTGGTGGATGATTTGGGTGAGAAACTGTGAAGCTGGTGACTGAGTTTGGTAAAGTGAGTGAAAGAAGAAAACTGAGAGTAAATGTGAATAAGAGTAAGGTTATTAGGTACGGTAGGGTTGAGGGACAAGTCAATCAGGAGGTAAGTTTGAATGGAGAAAAACTGGAGGAAGTGAAGTGTTTTAGATATCTGGGAGTGGATTTGGCAGCTGATGGAACCATGGAAGCGGAAGTCAATCATAGGGTGGGGGAGGGGGCAAAAGTTTTGGGAGGATTGAAGAATGTGTGGAAGTTGAGAACGTTATTTTGGAAAGTAAAAATGGGTATGTTTGGAGGAATAGTGGTTCTAACAATGTTATATGTTTGTGAGGTGTAGGCTATAGATAGATTTGTACGGAGGAGGGTGGATGTGCTAGAAATGAGATGTTTGAGGAAAATATGTGGTGTGAGGTGGTTTGATCGAGTAAGTAATGAAAGAATGAAAGGGTAAGAGAGATATGTGGTAATAAAAAGAGTGTGGTTGAGAGAGCAGAAGAGGGTGTTTTGAAATGATTATGTCACATGGAGAGAATGAGTGAGGAAAGATTGGCAAAGAGGATATATGTGTCCGAGGTGGAGGGAACGAGAAGTGGGAGACCAAATTGTAGGTGGAAAGATGGAGTGCAAAAGATTTTGAGTGATTGGGGCTAGAACATGCAGGAGGGTGAAAGGCGTGCAAGGAATAGAGTGAATTGGAATGATTTGGTATACCGAGGTTGACGTGCTGTCAATGGATTGAACCAGGGCATGTGAAGCATCTGGGGTAAACCATGGAAAGTTTTGTGAGGCCTGGATGTGGAAAGGGAGCTGTTGGTTTGGTGCATTATACATGACAGCTTGAGACGGAGTGTGAAGAAATGTGGCCTTTGTTGTCTTTTCGTAGCACTACCTCGCGCACATGCGGGGGTAGGGGGTTTTCATTTCATTATGTGGCTGGATGGCGACAGGAATGACTAAGGTCAGATAGTATGAATTATGTACATGTGTATATATGTATATGTCTGTGTGTGTATATATATTTGTATACGTCGAGATGTATAGGAATATATATGTGCGTGTGTGGACGATTTTGTATATACATGTGTATTTGGGTGGGTCAGGCTATTCTTTCATCTGTATTCTTGCGCTACCTCGCTAACACGAGAGACAGTGACAGAGCATAATAAAAAAAAAAGATGTTTTGGAAGGAGGTAAATAAAGTGCGAAAGATAAGGGAAGAAATGGGAACATCAGTGAAGGGGGCTAATGGGGAGGTGATGACAAGTAGTGGTGATGTGAGAAAAAGATGGAGTGAGTATTTTGAAGGTTTGTTGAATGTGTTTGATAATAGAGTGGCAGATATAGGGTGTTTTGGTCAAGGTGGTGTGCAAAGTGAGAGGATTAAGGAGAATGATTTGGTAAACAGAGAAGAGGTAGTAGAAGTTTTGCGGAAGATGAAAGCTGGCAAGGCAGTGGTTTTGGATGGTATTGCAGTGGAATTTACTAAAAAAGGGGTGACTGTGTTGTTGATTGGTTTTTAAGATTATGTAGTACATATATGACTCATGGTGAGGTGCCAGAGGATTGGTGGAATGTTTGCATAGTGCCACTGTACAGAGACAAAGGGGATAAAAGTGAGTGCTCAAATTACAGAGGTATAAGTTTGTTGAGTATTGCTGGGAAATTATATGGGAGGGTATTGATTGAAAGGGTGAAGGCATATACAGAGCATCAGATTGGGGAAGAGCAGTGTGGTTTCAGAAGTGGTAGAGGATGTGTGGATCAGGTATTTACTTTGAAGAATGTATGTGAGAAATACTTAGAAAAACAAATGGATTTGTATGTAGCATTTATGGATCTGGAGAAGACATATGATAGAGCTGATAGAAATGCTCTGTGGGGGGGTATTAAGAATATATGGTGTGGGAGGCAAGTTGTTAGAAGCAGTGAAAAGTTTTTATCAAGGATGTAAGGCATGTGTATGTGTTGATAGAGAGGAAAGTGATTGGTTCTCAGTGAATGTTGGTTTGCGGCAGGGGTGCATGATGTCTCCATGGTTGTTTAATTTGTTTATGGATGAGGTTGTTAGGGAGGTAAATGCAAGAGTTTTAGAAAGCGGGATAAGTATGCAGTCTGTTGTGGAGGAGAGAGCTTGTGAAGTGAGTCAGTTGTTGTTCACTGATGATACAGCGCTGGTGGCTGATTCATGTGAGAAACTGCAGAAGGCGGTGATTGAGTTTGGTTAAGTTTGTGAAAGAAGAAAGCTGAGAGTAAATGTGAATAAGAGCAAGGTTATTAGGTACAGTAGTGTTGAGGGACAAGTCAACTGGGAGGTAAGTTTGAATGGAGAAAATCTGGAGGAAGTGAAGTGTTTTAGATATTTGGGAGTGGATTTGGCAGTGGATGGAACCATGGAAGCGGAAGTGAATCATAGGGTTGGGGAGGGGGCGAAAGTTTTGGGAGCATTGAAGAATGTGTGGAAGTTGAGAACGTTATTTTGGAAAGCAAAAATGGGTATGTTTGAAGGAATAGTGGTTCTAACAATGTTATATGGTTACAAGTCGTGGGCTATAGATAGAGTTGTGCGGAGGAGGGTGGATGTGCTAGAAATCAGATGTTTGAGGACAATATGTGGTGTGAGGTGGTTTGATCTAGTAAGTAATGAAAGAATGAAAGGGTAAGAAAGATGTGTGGTAATAACAAGAGTGTGGTTAAGAGAGTAGAAGAGGGTGTTTTGAAATGATTTTGTCACATGGAGAGAATGAGTGAGGAAAGATTGGCAAAGAGGATATATGTGGCAGAGGTGGAGGGAACAAGGAGAAGTGGGAGACCAAATTGGAGGTGGAAAGATGGAGTGAAATAGATTTTGAGTGATCTGGGCCTGAACATACTGGAGGGTGAAAGGCATGCAAGGAACAGAGTGAATTGTAACGATGTGGTATACCAGGGTCGACGTGCTGTCAACAGATTGAACCAGGGCATGTGAAGCGTCTGGGGTAAAACATGGAAAGTTTTGTGAGGCCTGGATGTGGAAAGGGAGCTGTTGGTTTGGTGCATTATACATGACAGCTTGAGACGGAGTGTGAAGAAATGTGGCCTTTGTTGTCTTTTCGTAGCACTACCTTGCGCACATGCAGGGAGAGTGGGTTTCCATTTCATTATGTGGTGGGGTGGCGACGGGAATGACTAAGGTCAGATAGTATAAATCATGTACATGTATATATATGTATATGTCTGTGTGTGTATATATATTTGTATACGTCGAGATGTATAGGAATATATATGTGCGTGTGCTGACATTTATGTATATACATGTGTATTAGGGTGGGTTGGGCCATTGTTTCCTCTGTTTCCTTGCGCTACCTCACTAACGCAGGAGACAGTGACAGAGTATAATAAAAAAAAAGATGTTTTGGAAGGAGGTAAATAAAGTGCGTAAGACGAGGGAACAAATGGAAACATCAGTGAAGGGGGCTAATGGGGAGGTGATTACAAGTAGTGGTGTTGTGAGAAGGAGATGGAGAGAGTATTTTGAAGGTCTGTTGAATGTGTTTGATGATAGAGTGGCAGATATAGGGTGTTTCGGTCAAGGTGGTGTGCAAAGTGAGAGGGTTAAGGAGAATGATTTGGTAAAGAGAGAAGAGGTAGTAAAAGATTTGTGGAAGATGAAGGCCGGCAGGGCAGCGGGTTTGGATGGTTTAGCAGTGGAATTTATAAAAAAGGGGTAACTGTGTTGTTGACTGGATGGGAAGGTTATTTAATGTATGTATAACTCATGGTGAGGTGCCTGAGGATTGGCAGAATGCTTGCATAGTTCCATTGTACAAAGACAAAGGGGATAAGAGTGAATGATGAAATTACAGAGTATAAGTTTGTTGAGTATTGCTGGGAAATTATATGGGAGGGTATTGATTGAGAGGGTGAAAGCATGTACAGAGCATCAGATTGGGGAAGAGCAGTGTGGTTTCAGAAATGGAAGAGGATGTGTGGATCAGGTGTTTACTTTGAAGAATGTATGTGAGAAATACTTAGAAAAGCAAATGGATTTGTATGTAGAATTTATGGATCTGGAGAAAGCATATGGTAGCGTTGATAGAAATGCTCTGTGTGGGGTATTAAGAATATATGGAGTGGGAGGCATGTGTATGTGTAGGAAGATAGGAAAGTGATTGGTTCTCAGTGAATGTTGGTTTGTGGCATGGGTGTGTGATGTCTCCATGGTTATTTAATTTTTTATGGATCTGGTTGTTAGGGAGGTGAATGCAAGAGTTTTGGAAAGAGGGGCAAGTATGCAGTCTGTTGTGGAGAGAGAGCTTGGGAAGTGAGTCAGTTGTTGTTCGCTGATGATACAGCGCTGGTGGATGATTTGGGTGAGAAACTGTGAAGCTGGTGACTGAGTTTGGTAAAGTGAGTGAAAGAAGAAAACTGAGAGTAAATGTGAATAAGAGTAAGGTTATTAGGTACGGTAGGGTTGAGGGACAAGTCAATCAGGAGGTAAGTTTGAATGGAGAAAAACTTAAGGAAGTGAAGTGTTTTAGATATCTGGGAGTGGATTTGGCAGCTGATGGAACCATGGAAGCGGAAGTCAATCATAGGGTGGGGGAGGGGGCAAAAGTTTTGGGATGATTGAAGAATGTGTGGAAGTTGAGAACGTTATTTTGGAAAGTAAAAATGGGTATGTTTGGAGGAATAGTGGTTCTAACAATGTTATATGTTTGCGAGGTGTAGGCTATAGATAGATTTGTATGGAGGAGGGTGGATGTGCTAGAAATGAGATGTTTGAGGACAATATGTGGTGTGAGGTGGTTTGATCGAGTAAGTAATGAAAGAATGAAAGGGTAAGAGAGATATGTGGTAATAAAAAGAGTGTGGTTGAGAGAGCAGAAGAGGGTGTTTTGAAATGATTATGTCACATGGAGAGAATGAGTGAGGAGAGATTGGCAAAGAGGATATATGTGTCCGAGGTGGAGGGAACGAGAAGTGGGAGACCAAATTGTAGGTGGAAAGATGGAGTGCAAAAGATTTTGAGTGATTGGGGCTAGAACATGCAGGAGGGTGAAAGGCGTGCAAGGAATAGAGTGAATTGGAATGATTTGGTATACCGAGGTTGACGTGCTGTCAATGGATTGAACCAGGGCATGTGAAGCATCTGGGGTAAACCATGGAAAGTTTTGTGAGGCCTGGATGTGGAAAGGGAGCTGTTGGTTTGGTGCATTATACATGACAGCTTGAGACGGAGTGTGAAGAAATGTGGCCTTTGTTGTCTTTTCGTAGCACTACCTCGCGCACATGCGGGGGTAGGGGGTTTTCATTTCATTATGTGGCTGGATGGCGACAGGAATGACTAAGGTCAGATAGTATGAATTATGTACATGTGTATATATGTATATGTCTGTGTGTGTATATATATTTGTAAACGTCGAGATGTATAGGAATATATATGTGCATGTGTGGACGATTTTGTATATACATGTGTATTTGGGTGGGTCAGGCTATTCTTTCATCTGTATTCTTGCGCTACCTCGCTAACACGAGAGACAGTGACAGAGCATAATAAAAAAAAAAAAGATGTTTTGGAAGGAGGTAAATAAAGTGCGAAAGATAAGGGAAGAAATGGGAACATCAGTGAAGGGGGCTAATGGGGAGGTGATGACAAGTAGTGGTGATGTGTGAAGAAGATGGAGTGAGTATTTTGAAGGTTTGTTGAATGTGTTTGATAATAGAGTGGCAGATATAGGGTGTTTTGGTCAAGGTGGTGTGCAAAGTGAGAGGGTTAAGGAGAATGATTTGGTAAACAGAGAAGAGGTAGTAGAAGTTTTGCGGAAGATGAAAGCTGGCAAGGCAGTGGTTTTGGATGGTATTGCAGTGGAATTTACTAAAAAAGGGGTGACTGTGTTGTTGATTGGTTTTTAAGATTATGTAATACATATATGACTCATGGTGAGGTGCCAGAGGATTGGTGGAATGTTTGCATAGTGCCACTGTACAGAGACAAAGGGGATAAAAGTGAGTGCTCAAATTACAGAGGTATAAGTTTGTTGAGTATTGCTGGGAAATTATATGGGAGGGTATTGATTGAAAGGGTGAAGGCATATACAGAGCATCAGATTGGGGAAGAGCAGTGTGGTTTCAGAAGTGGTAGAGGATGTGTGGATCAGGTATTTACTTTGAAGAATGTATGTGAGAAATACTTAGAAAAACAAATGGATTTGTATGTAGCATTTATGGATCTGGAGAAGACATATGATAGAGCTGATAGAAATGCTCTGTGGGGGGGTATTAAGAATATATGGTGTGGGAGGCAAGTTGTTAGAAGCAGTGAAAAGTTTTTATCAAGGATGTAAGGCATGTGTATGTGTTGATAGAGAGGAAAGTGATTGGTTCTCAGTGAATGTTGGTTTGCGGCAGGGGTGCATGATGTCTCCATGGTTGTTTAATTTGTTTATGGATGAGGTTGTTAGGGAGGTAAATGCAAGAGTTTTAGAAAGCGGGATAAGTATGCAGTCTGTTGTGGAGGAGAGAGCTTGTGAAGTGAGTCAGTTGTTGTTCACTGATGATACAGCGCTGGTGGCTGATTCATGTGAGAAACTGCAGAAGGTGGTGATTGAGTTTGGTTAAGTTTGTGAAAGAAGAAAGCTGAGATTAAATGTGAATAAGAGCAAGGTTATTAGGTACAGTTGTGTTGAGGGACAAGTCAATTGGGAGGTAAGTTTGAATGGAGAAAATCTGGAGGAAGTGAAGTGTTTTAGATATTTGGGAGTGGATTTGGCAGTGGATGGAACCATGGAAGCGGAAGTGAATCATAGGGTTGGGGAGGGGGCGAAAGTTTTGGGAGCGTTGAAGAATGTGTGGAAGTTGAGAACGTTATTTTGGAAAGCAAAAATGGGTATGTTTGAAGGAATAGTGGTTCTAACAATGTTATATGGTTACAAGTCGTGGGCTATAGATAGAGTTGTGCGGAGGAGGGTGGATGTGCTAGAAATCAGATGTTTGAGGACAATATGTGGTGTGAGGTGGTTTGATCTAGTAAGTAATGAAAGAATGAAAGGGTAAGAAAGATGTGTGGTAATAACAAGAGTGTGGTTAAGAGAGTAGAAGAGGGTGTTTTGAAATGATTTTGTCACATGGAGAGAATGAGTGAGGAAAGATTGGCAAAGAGGATATATGTGGCAGAGGTGGAGGGAACAAGGAGATGTGGGAGACCAAATTGGAGGTGGAAAGATGGAGTGAAATAGATTTTGAGTGATCTGGGCCTGAACATACTGGAGGGTGAAAGGCATGCAAGGAACAGAGTGAATTGTAACGATGTGGTATACCAGGGTCGACGTGCTGTCAACAGATTGAACCAGGGCATGTGAAGCGTCTGGGGTAAAACATGGAAAGTTTTGTGAGGCCTGGATGTGGAAAGGGAGCTGTTGGTTTGGTGCATTATACATGACAGCTTGAGACGGAGTGTGAAGAAATGTGGCCTTTGTTGTCTTTTCGTAGCACTACCTTGCACACATGCAGGGAGAGTGGGTTTCCATTTCATTATGTGGTGGGGTGGCGACGGGAATGACTAAGGTCAGATAGTATAAATCATGTACATGTATATATATGTATATGTCTGTGTGTGTATATATATTTGTATACGTCGAGATGTATAGGAATATATATGTGCGTGTGTGGACATTTATGTATATACATGTGTATTAGGGTGGGTTGGGCCATTGTTTCCTCTGTTTCCTTGCGCTACCTCGCTAACGCAGGAGACAGTGACAGAGTATAATAAAAAAAAAGATGTTTTGGAAGGAGGTAAATAAAGTGCGTAAGACGAGGGAACAAATGGAAACATCAGTGAAGGGGGCTAATGGGGAGGTGATTACAAGTAGTGGTGTTGTGAGAAGGAGATGGAGAGAGTATTTTGAAGGTCTGTTGAATGTGTTTGATGATAGAGTGGCAGATATAGGGTGTTTCGGTCAAGGTGGTGTGCAAAGTGAGAGGGTTAAGGAGAATGATTTGGTAAAGAGAGAAGAGGTAGTAAAAGATTTGTGGAAGATGAAGGCCGGCAGGGCAGCGAGTTTGGATGGTATAGCAGTGGAATTTATAAAAAAGGGGTAACTGTGTTGTCGACTGGATGGGAAGGTTATTTAATGTATGTATAACTCATGGTGAGGTGCCTGAGGATTGGCAGAATGCTTGCATAGTTCCATTGTACAAAGACAAAGGGGATAAGAGTGAATGATGAAATTACAGAGTATAAGTTTGTTGAGTATTGCTGGGAAATTATATGGGAGGGTATTGATTGAGAGGGTGAAAGCATGTACAGAGCATCAGATTGGGGAAGAGCAGTGTGGTTTCAGAAATGGAAGAGGATGTGTGGATCAGGTGTTTACTTTGAAGAATGTATGTGAGAAATACTTAGAAAAGCAAATGGATTTGTATGTAGAATTTATGGATCTGGAGAAAGCATATGGTAGCGTTGATAGAAATGCTCTGTGTGGGGTATTAAGAATATATGGAGTGGGAGGCATGTGTATGTGTAGGAAGATAGGAAAGTGATTGGTTCTCAGTGAATGTTGGTTTGTGGCATGGGTGTGTGATGTCTCCATGGTTATTTAATTTTTTATGGATCTGGTTGTTAGGGAGGTGAATGCAAGAGTTTTGGAAAGAGGGGCAAGTATGCAGTCTGTTGTGGAGAGAGAGCTTGGGAAGTGAGTCAGTTGTTGTTCGCTGATGATACAGCGCTGGTGGATGATTTGGGTGAGAAACTGTGAAGCTGGTGACTGAGTTTGGTAAAGTGAGTGAAAGAAGAAAACTGAGAGTAAATGTGAATAAGAGTAAGGTTATTAGGTACGGTAGGGTTGAGGGACAAGTCAATCAGGAGGTAAGTTTGAATGGAGAAAAACTGGAGGAAGTGAAGTGTTTTAGATATCTGGGAGTGGATTTGGCAGCTGATGGAACCATGGAAGCGGAAGTCAATCATAGGGTGGGGGAGGGGCAAAAGTTTTGGGATGATTGAAGAATGTGTGGAAGTTGAGAACGTTATTTTGGAAAGTAAAAATGGGTATGTTTGGAGGAATAGTGGTTCTAACAATGTTATATGTTTGCGAGGTGTAGGCTATAGATAGATTTGTACGGAGGAGGGTGGATGTGCTAGAAATGAGATGTTTGAGGACAATATGTGGTGTGAGGTGGTTTGATCGAGTAAGTAATGAAAGAATGAAAGGGTAAGAGAGATATGTGGTAATAAAAAGAGTGTGGTTGAGAGAGCAGAAGAGGGTGTTTTGAAATGATTATGTCACATGGAGAGAATGAGTGAGGAAAGATTGGCAAAGAGGATATATGTGGCAGAGGTGGAGGGAACGAGAAGTGGGAGACCAAAATGTAGGTGGAAAGATGGAGTGCAAAAGATTTTGAGTGATTGGGGCTAGAACATGCAGGAGGGTGAAAGGCATGCAAGGAATAGAGTGAATTGGAATGATTTGGTATACCGAGGTTGACGTGCTGTCAATGGATTGAACCAGGGCATGTGAAGCATCTGGGGTAAACCATGGAAAGTTTTGTGAGGCCTGGATGTGGAAAGGGAGCTGTTGGTTTGGTGCATTATACATGACAGCTTGAGACGGAGTGTGAAGAAATGTGGCTTTTGTTGTCTTTTCATAGCACTACCTCGTGCACATGCGGGGGTAGGGGGTTTTCATTTCATTATGTGGCTGGATGGCGA
>NC_092277.1:6886396-6939299 GCF_036320965.1 Panulirus ornatus | reverse complement strand
ATATATATATATATATATATAATATAATAATATAATATAAAATAAATATATATTTTTTTTTTTTCATACTATTCGCCATTTCCCGCGTCAGCGAGGTGGGCGTTAAGAACAAAGGACGGGGCCTTTGAAGGAATATCCTCACCTGCCCCCTTCCCGTTCCTTTTTTTGGGAAAATAAAAAAAATGGAGGGGAGGATTTCCAGCCCACCCGCTCCCTCCCCTTTTAGTCGCCTTCTACACACCAGGGAATACTGAGAAGTATTTTTTTCTCCCCCTATCCCCAGATAATATATAATATATATATATATAATAAAATATATATATATTATTATAATTTTATATATATAATATATAAATATATATAATATAATATAAAAAAATTTTTATAATATATATAATATATATGTATATAATATATATATATTTATACATATATATATAATATAATATATTATATATAATATATATATATATATAAAAATATAAAATATATATAAAATAAATATATAATATATTATAATTATATATATATATATATATATATAATATATATAATATATATATATGGTATATATAAATATATATATATAATATAATATAATATTATATAATAATATAATAAAATATAATATATATATATAATATTCCCGTTTAACAAGTGTGAACTTTCACCCTCTCCTCACATTTGTCAAAGTGAGTGATAACCATTGTACTTCAATGGGTGCTTAAAACATGTAATGACTCCTATGTATATCTATATATGATAGGTGATCGTGAAAACCAAAAACCCTACACTTCATCGTCTCAACACATTAAGAAAAATTATATCTGATTGAATATTTTTCAATGGTGTAAAAATGTCTATTAAACCAGTTTTTGTGATATAAAACATCTTAATTACCATCTAATGAGATGTCCACTCAAGAAGATGAGCCCTATGCAAGTCCGCAATTAGATACACAGGGGGGGTCACACGATATATTCTTTTACCTGCTGGTGGCGAATATATGACAAACTAGCGAAAAATTCCGGGGCAACACCCATAGCTCTGACTCTCTCATGTGGAATATATAGAGCCATCAGTGACGCTATAACTGTCACTTTCCAAATTAATATGTTGAGCCAACCAGTGACACGATCCTGTCACTTACCATAGTACAATAACTGGAGAAGCCAGTGACACAATTCCTGTCACTTACCTTAATACAAAATGTAAAGCCACCATGAAACTATATTTTGTCACTTGCTGTCATAAAAAAAGTATAGCCTTCAGTGAAACTATTCCTTTCACTTGCCATGATACAATATGTGCAGCCAAAAGTAACATTTTTTTCATTTGCCGTAATGCAAATATGGAGCTAAAAGTGACATTATTTCTGTCATTTGCCCCAATACGTATGTGGACCGCCGTCAGTGACACTATCTCTATCACTTCCCATAAAAATGATGTTGGAGGCCACCAGTGACTTTACTCCTATCAATTGCCATGGGATAATAATTAGATGCTGACATCACTGCACATGTAATGAGTTTGCCCTGATGTCATTTCTTAGTTAATTTGGTAACAAATTTTTCCTTCACATGCCATCATACAATATCGAAGCCACAAATGACACTATTCCTTATTTCCCATAATACAATATGTGGATTATCAGTGACACTACTTTTGTCACTTGCCATTATACAAAAATATGGACCAAAAATGACACTACTCCTGTCACTTGCCAAGATACAATAAGTGAAGCCCCGTTTGACACTTTGTCATTTGCCATAATGTAATCATGGCGTACTCAGTTTGCCCCACAGCATGGAGACGACAGGAGTGCTACTGTTCAGTCTGAAATCCATCGCATCCAGGTAAAAACAATGAAGGCCTGACTGTATCTATCTAAACATACGTAAATGATAATTTTTACTTATATTAGAAATTATCTTGGGAGATTGTAAATAATCATACACTTGTGCGTGGAGGTAATGTGATATATTGGGGGAGACTTCCCTGACCATCTAATGGTGGAGGTAATGATAATCCCACAGTAAGGAAGAGAAAGTCCCAAACCCCTGCCTTGGTGGGAGGTCCCTAACCCTGCTTGGGGGAGGCCCTAACCCTGCCTGGTGGGAGGTCCCTAACCCTGTCTAGGGTGGGGGTTCCTAACCCACCCTTTGGGGTGGAGGTCCCTAACCCCTGCCATAGGTGGGAGTTCCCTAACCCTGCCTTGGTGGGGGGTCCTAACCCTGTCTAGGGTGGAGGTTCCTAACCCACCCTTTGGTGGGAGTCCCTAACCCTGCCTTGGGGTGGAGGTCCCTAACCCTGCCTTGGGTGGGAGTCCCAAACCCCTGCCTTGGGGGGGAGGTCCCTAAACCCTGTCTAGGTGGGAGGTTTCCTAACCCAGCCTTGGTGGAGGTTCCTAACCCTGCCATGGGGGGGGAAAGGTCCCTAACCCTCCCTTTGGGGTGGGAGGTCCCTAACCCTGCCCTAGGGTGGGAGGTCCCTAACCCAGCCTGGGTGGAGGTTCCTAACCCTGCCTTGGTGGGAGGTCCCTAACCCAGCCTTGGGTGGGAGGTTCCTAACCCTGCCTTGGGTGGGAGGTTCCTAACCTTGTCTTGGGTGGGAGGTACCTAACCCTGCCTTGGGTGGGAGGTTCCTAACCTTGTCTTGGGTGGGAGGTTCCTAACCTTGTCTTGGGTGGGAGGTTCCTAACCCTGCCTTGGGTGGGAGGTTCCTAACCCTGCCTTGGGTGGGAGGTTCCTAACCCTGCCTTGGGTGGGAGGTCCCTAACCCACCCTTGGGTGGGAGGTCCCTAACCCAGCCTTGGGTGGGAGGTTCCTAACCCCCTGCCTTGGGTGGGAGGTCCCTAACCCAGCCTTGGGTGGGAGGTTCCTAACCCTGCCTTGGGTGGGAGGTCCCTAACCCTGCCTTGGGTGGGAGGTTCCTAACCCTGCCTTGGGTGGGAGGTTCCTAACCCAGCCTTGGTGGGAGGGTACCTAACCCTGCCTTTGTGGGAGCCCCCTAACCCACCTTGGGGGGGAGGTTCCTAACCCTGCCTTGGGTGGGAGGTCCCTAACCCTCCCTTTGGGGTGGGAGGTTCCAAACCCTCCCTTTGGGTGGGGGGTCCCTAACCCGGCCTTTGGGGGGAGGTACCAAACCCCTTTCCCTTTGGGGTTGGAGGTCCCTAACCCAGCCTTGGGGGTGGGATTCCCTAACCCTGCCTTGGTGGGAGGTCCCAAACCCAGCCTTGGGTGGGGGGTTTCCCTAACCCTGCCTTGGGTGGGAGGCCCCTTTAACCCTGCCTGGGTGGGGGGTTCCCTTTAACCCTGCCTTGGGGGGAAAGGTTTCCAAACCCCTTGTCTTGGGTGGGAGGAAACCAAACCCCGGGCCTTGGGGTGGGAGGTTCCTAACCTTGTCTTGGGGGGGAGGTTTCCAACCCTGTTTTGGGGTGGAGCCCCTAACCCTGCCCTTGGGTGGAGGTTCCTAACCCTGCCTGGGGGGGAGGTTCCAAACCCTTTGTCTTGGGTGGGAGGAACCTAACCCTGCTTGGGGGTGGGGGGTTCCTAACCTTGTCTTGGGGGGGAGGTTCCAAACCCTTGTCTTGGGTGGGAGGTTTCCAACCCTGTATTGGGTGGGAGGTTCCTAACCTGCCTTGGGTGGGAGGTACCTAACCCTGTCCTGGGTGGAGGTCCCTAACCCTTTTTTGGGGGGGAAAACCAAAACCCCTTTTCCTGGGTGGGAGGTACCTAACCCTCCCCAATGGTGGAGGTCCAAACCCCCGTCTTTGGTGGGAGTTCCAAACCCTTTTGTCTTGGGTGGGAAGGTTCCCCTAACCCTGTCTTGGGTGGGAGGTTCCTAACCCTGCCTTGGGTGGGAGGTTTCGAACCCTCCTTGGTGGGAGGTTCCTAACCCTGCCCTTGGTGGGGGGTTTAAAAAAACCCATTCTTGGGTGGGGGGTACCAAACCCTGCCCTTGGGTGGGATACCTAACCCTGTCCTGGGTGGGAGGTACCTAACCCTGCCATGGTGGGAGGCCCCCTAACCCTGTCTTGGTGGGAGTCCCAACCCTGCCCTTGGGTGGGAGTACCTAACCCGTCTTGGGGGGGAGTTCCAAACCCCTCCCCTTGGGTGGGGTTCCTAACCTGCCTTGGTGGGGGGTTTCCCCAAACCCTTCTGGTGGGAGGTTCCTAACCTTGTCTTGGTGGGGGGTACCTAACCCTGCTGGGGGGGAGGTTCCAACCCGGGCCTTGGGTGGGAGGTTTCCTAACCCTGCCTTGGGGGAGGTTTCCTAACCCTGTCTTGGGTGGGGGGTTCCTAACCCTGTCTTGGGTGAGTTCCTAACCCTGCCTTGGGTGGAGGTCCTTTAACCCGTTTTGGGTGGAGGTACTTAACCCTGTCCTGGGAAGATTCTTATAATCTTACGAAAGGGAAAGTGGGGGAGATCCCATACTTCCATTTGCGGGAGATACTGGAAATCTTACTTTTTGTTGAGAGGAGGTCTCAGATTTTCTCTGGGTTTGATACAAAATACTTTGGGGAAAGGATGAGGAGGAATACTAAAGATCTTTTTTTTGGGGAATTAAAACCCAGACCTTCCCCTGGGAAGAGACTAATACTTTTTATTAGGGGGAAGGGAGGTAAGATTTTGCTGGGAAAAGTCCCCCTTTAATGTTCCCATTACATTTGGGATGAAGAGGTCCTCTGGGGAAAAAATAATCATTCTTACATCTGGTCGGGAGGCCCCGATTCTTCTTTGAGGGGAGAAAATTTCTATATTATGGGAGGAGTTCCGAGCTTCTTTGGAGGAAAAATTTAATAATCTTATATGAAGGCGAGAAGGTCCCAAAGCTTCTCTGGGAGAATTACAGAAATTTTTTCCATTTGGAGACGGGATAACCCGGGGCAAGATTGTGGAGAGGAAATGACAATCTTACATTTGGGCGAGGAGTTCCCAACCGTTGTAGGGTCATCCAAGTGGGAGAAACAAAGGGTTTAGGTTCCTTAAAGGGGGAAATCCCTCCTCTCCGCCTTCTGGTCGTGATCCTTCATGGTCATGTCGCCCGGTGGGTTTCCTCTTTGGGCCCGAAGAACCAGACCAACCTCACTGTGTCGCCCTGCCGAAGTAGTAAAGTCAGGGAAATGTTGCATAAATCCTTTTTCAGTTGAGGGAAATCTTTGTGTCACTGATGATCCTAATGCTTTTCATAATGACAGTATCAAAAAAAAACAACAACAACATCAGTAAAACAGTAGCATCGGGTAGTTATCAGTAAGAATATAAGCATTTGTATTTGTTATTTAGTATTAGAAATCATTGAGAATATAAGCACTAACATTACCATCATTTTAGTACCCAGTAAGAATATAACCACTAGTAATATCAGTAGAAATTAGTATCATAAGATTATAAGAAAAATTATTACCATTAATCAGCTGGAATACTAGAGGGTTGACACTATTTGTCTCAAAAGAATATAATCACCAGTTTTTGCCATTAGCATTAGTTTCATTTAAGAATATAAACTCTAGTATCATCAGTGGGTTTTGGGTATCATAGAAAGAAAAGCACTAGTATTGCCTTTAGTATATATCAGTTAAAAATAAAAGTTTGAACCCGTACGAATATAAGCACCAGTATTTGCCATTAGCATTAGTATCAGAAAGAATATATGGAAAAGAATTCTACTTCCGTCATCTCTGTGTATCGTATAAGATCCCAAAAAGGGTTGGGGAGGGGGCAGTTGAAAACCTTCCCCCTTGTAATTTAAATTTTTGGGAATGATGGACCAAAAAAAAAAAAACCAAGCAGGATGCCCCATCCTCCTTGAAGGCTCAGCTGGGGTTCTAAATGATGTGATTTAACTAAGATGAGAAAGGGTGAGGGAAAATTTAATATGTGAAGAGAGAAACCGGATGTTCTGGCCCTGAGTAAAACAAAGCTAAAGGGTTGAAGGGAGAATGGCTTGGAAATAGGATATGTCAAGGGAGTTGGTGGAGGACAAGAGCTAAGGAAGGAGGGCCCACTGCTCCTTAAGCGGGAAATTTTGTGGGAGTACGTGATAGAGAGTGTAAGAAGTGAACCCAGACGGGATATGAAGAGAATGGAAGAGGGTTGTGAGAGATGGTGATTACATTGTTTATGCAGCTGGCCAAAAGAAGAAATATCATGAGGGGAAAACCCTGTTTTGACAGCAGCGAGGTGCCCACCCAGTTTTGATGCGAAGACATGTATTAATGATGGATGATTTGAATCAGAGATGACGATGTAGCAGTTGTGACCCATAAATGGAGGCATGTGTTTTCATTAACATGAATGGAAATGGTGAAACCTTGTAGAGTGAACCCAAAGGGGTGGTAACTGGAATAAAGTAATTCAAAAAAAAGACATATACAAATATAGTGTGTGAGTAAGAAAAATGGTCACAACAATGTTAGGTTATATATGAGCTGATAGGTGTGTGAAAAAAGAAAATCTTTAGATGTAAACTTATTGAGAGAGCAGCTGGTGGATGTCTGATCACTATTTTGTGGAGGGAAGGGGGAAAAATTTGTATAGAATTTAACGATTAGGAAGCAATATTGGGGAGAGAGAGTGGGGGAAAAAAATGATCTTGGGGAAAGAGACTAGGGGAAAAATACCAAAGGGGAAATTTAGTGTAGAATGGCAAAAGAAGAGAGTAAATGAAGCAGGTGTCTAAACCCGACATCGAAGAGGGGAGAGAGCAAGTAGTGCCAGCACAGAGAGGTCCGATGCACATCTCCGTCGCGGGCCTACTCGCCGGATCTTGCTGCTGATCACGCCGTCTGGAGGTGATAGTATTGTGTGACAGAGAAGACTATCGCTGTATACGACACAGAGGAAATTAGCGGAATGGTATATATGTCTCGGAGCTGGCGCGCGCATGTGTGCGGACGTCAACGCATCATACTAGTAAGTATTCTCAAGTATGTGTCGTAATAGGAAAGCTATTCCTGCTGAAAACTAAGCGAGTGAACATATCGAGAGAGCGGCAGGTCTAGATCGCTATCATTGTCAAGAGTGAGATATCTGCTAATCATGCTCATGTCGCTCGAACAAGAGAGCTCATGAACTATAGATAGCGTTGAGCACAGGCATGATCTGGAGACAGAATGATGGATAGGGTGTCCGCGTCGCGCGAACCATGGGAGGCGGTACTCCGAATGAGACAGATGATGGGTGGGGAGTATCTGTGTGGGAGATGTCGGTTATAGTAGTGACTCTTGGATGGGTATTCTTTATGCAATCGGAAGGAGCAGCAGGACGATGCCTTAAAGGGCGCAGGTATGGAGCGATAGGTTCGGATGTCATAGTGGTCTATGTTAGTGAGGTAAAGATTTCAAGAGGACATTTTTCATGAGGAGACAGTACGGGTGAGCGCGGAAGCATGGCCTATGGATAGGCGAGTCGCTCTAGGCGTAGCGTTTATCAGAGCGTCAGAGTAGTGGATTAGTTCAACTGCACGAGAGTACATGTTGGCGGTGGGGGAAGTGTGTAAGTGATCAATGGGGGCACGACGAGCGAGTTGGGACTTACTAACGCAGAATTGAGATATTGACACAAACGTGAGACTAGTCTCTCTATGGATTAGAGAGCAGAATTGGGTGACTTTCTACATTTGGTGATGCGCGTTAGGGATGCGAAGCCTGAGTGGCATGTGCGAGAGTCAAGAGAGACAGAGTGAACAGTGAAGTGTCAATATCTTAGGGTAGTCTGAAGGAGAGGAGCAGCGTGGAATGGTCGGTCAGTAGATCTCGACAGACTGTTTTTGGCAGTAAGCACAGAACGAGCCTTATATAATCTACGGAGAGGAGGGTCTAGAATGGTATGATATGCGCACACGGAGTCTGCGTAGGGGTGATTCTGGTGGGCAGATTTCGGTTGGGAATAGAGTGATGAGAGTTACTATTGTCGAGTGGAGTCAGTATCAGAGTCAGTGTCTAGATTGGCGAGGGCGATGACACAAAGAACGAGGCTTTAATAATATTTTGGAGTATTGTCGGAGCGGGGAGACGATATGAGAGCTTATGTGAGTATGAGAGGACGGATATAACACGCCTTATGATGAGAGATCTTCACTAACAAAGCGCGAGTGCAGACAATATTACACACATAAATACGCAGAACAGAGATACAGTAGAACGGGGGGGGGATTTTAGATTAGGGGGTAGGGATTTGGGGGTTTAGAGCGTATGTAGAAAGAGAGTGATTGCAGTGGGTGATGAGAAGAGAGTAAGAGACTAGAGAGGCAGTGAGCGGGCAGTAGAGAGGTACAGGTCTGTTAGTGTGGAGGAGTGGTCGAGATGAAAGCTGTCACAGTCTAGGCGAGGCTCGGAGGTTATGGTGATCAGATGTAGGATGGGGTCTCAGTCGAAGAGTGAGGTGTCACTATGGATCTGGAACAGGTGTCTGTCTGACGAGAACTGCGGCTCTTTGCGAGTGGAGTAGTTCAAGGAGGATGAGGAACGAACATTCACGTGGAGGGTTGTTCTTGGGATGACGGGAGTGCATATCATAGTAGGGGCGGACATTCATAGTTACTGGATGAGAGCTTAGAGAGAGCGTCTGGCGTGCAGAGAGAGGGAAGTTGTTAAAGTGATTGAGTGTGATGAGTTCAAACACTGTCTGTTGACTAACAGAGTGGAAGATGTTATTCTGGGGACTAGGAACGGGAGAACTGTAGAGGTTCTCACGAGAGAACATTGGTGGGACATAAGCACTATTGGATAGACAGACACGGAAGATGGGAGCGACAGTGACTAAGAGTGTTGAGTATGTGGGACTGTGATGATGGTGCTGTGGAGTTTTTCAGTGAGACGAAAGTCAGGTAGGAATAGAAGATGAGATACTATTGGCGTCGAGGGAGAGAGCCTTGAATATAGTCAGGCATATGAGACACAATACGAGAGGAGTGAGAGGAAGCGTGGTTCTGCTTAGGTGAAGCGTAGGATTGAACACGAGTGGGCAAAGACGATGGGGCATGGAGAAGTGAGGATAATAATGATTAGGAGAGATAACACGAGAGCAGTGAGATAAGAGAGCTATTATGGTTCACACACTGATGCATTGTACAGTGCCATGGTGGTGCTACACAGGCTGATCACAGACATTGAAGAATACTGGATGAATTGTACATTTGGACTATGAGAGCGATAGAGACTATAAGAGGGAAAGGCAGAAGTGTCACAGAGCGTGATACACAGGTACTCACGAAGGAGTTTGAAAAGCATGAGAAAGGCAAGAGGGTGATAGTCATGGGGTTGAGAGGATCTAGTTACTCAGTCATGGCGAGAAGTTTTTGTAGGGAGACACACAAAAAGTCAACATTGGGTTTTGGCAGACACAGGTGTTGGACGAACACACAACACGTTGTCACAGATAGTGTAGGCAGCTTTGTGGTGAGCTGAATCTTGTGAGAGGTAGCTAGTCTATTGACTGAACACGTGGCGCTAGGGGAGGAGGACAGGGAAACATACACACATACAGTGTAGTGATTGACATGGTAGAAAGGGAGGGAGGGAGGTATGGGATAGCGATTGAGCATAGAATTACATATACACACACTATTTGAACAGGGAGATTGTTTGTGAGAGAGCACATGCGTGAGATATATAGACAGTCTGATGGCTCAAATTAGATTGTGGGTTGACTCTATTAGGATGTTCGAGAGATTGCAATAGAGTGAGGTCTGAGAGCATGGAGGTTGGATGAGCAGCGGGATTGTATTGAGGAACAATTGATTCTGAGTGTGTAGATTACAAGAGGGCATATAAGAGAGAGGGAGAGTAGCAGTGCCGGATCTTGTCGGAGAGTAGAGAGGAGATCAGTGATCAGGGGCATATAGCGATCATGGTGTTTTTGGAAAGGAGAGAGTCAGTGCGAGTGGTGAAATTATCTGCGAGCGCATGTAATGATGGATTATCACTGTGATCTTGTCTAGCACTGGAGTGTGAGTGTCACAGAGAGTGAGAGGGTATTGTACTGAAAGGATGTTAGTAGTGTAGTTTCATCGGATGGGTTGAGGGGTGAGTGTGGTGGTGCGGGGGGGACAGGTGAGTGGGGGGAGGGGGAGGTGGGTGGAGGGGGGGGGGTGTGGTGTGCAGGTTGTGTCTACGTGAAAGTGATGAGGTGAGTCGTATGCGGGGGTCTTAGTGTGCCATGTGACGAGAAGTGGGAGAGAACAACAGGGGGGTATCAGAATAGGGTGAGTAGCGAGACTGGTGAGTGCTATCTTTATGGATCTCTGAGGAAGCTATCTTACAAGGTCATGGATTAGCGGGTGTTAGGGGAGTCGCTATGTATATAACAGATGAGAGTGATGATAGGTGGTATACGAATTGTGACAGGGAGGAGAGATGGCAAAGTGCGAATTGAATCGACTGTAGAGCCTACAGGGCGGGGCTTGTATGATCACACAGGGTGTTGTGTCTTACGCGATGCTGTGTGTATGGATCAGTGAAAGGGATGGGGGAGCGAGGGGGGTGGGTTGGAGGATCTCTTTGGGACTCAGTATCTTGAGAATGTGAGTGAGGGTAGGTATCTTTAGAGAGAATTCTGTCACATTTATCTCTAGGGTGAGTATGTGTAGAGTCAGCGATGGGAGAGTGAGGCGTACTGGGTCGAAACGAAATGGGAATTATGGGGCGGGTAGGTGTTAGGAGCGTATGTCTGAAGGAGCATTCTTAATTGGACAGGTGGAGGATTTGGTAGTCGATAGTTATGGTAGTGTGATGGTAGATACTAGGAAGGTTGTGTATGAGTGAGGAGATGTCAGGAAGCGAGAGTTCTCATGTGTGATCAGAGGACATGTATTAGGGCGATGACTTGGAGTAGCGGGCGTGTAGTGATAGGGGGAGAGGAGCACATATTATCTGTGGTACATCATATCGAACAGTATGTAAAGGAGGATAGTAGTCTAGATGCAGGGGGTAGTGTCGGACGATGTCTAGTCAGGGTTTTTCTCTGGTTATATAAGTTGGTTTCTAGGTAGTGGAGTAGAGTTCTGAGAAGTGATTGTGTGTATATCAGGGAGTAGCGTGAAGGAGAGACATGCCGAGAGTCTCTGAGTGAGTCAAAGAGGAGGTCTGAACGAGACACTTGGATGCGAGTGGCTGGTTGATGATCACGGAGAACGTTAGCGCTTGGGACGTTGTGATAGATGTTCTCAGGTGTTTTTTGTGCGGCGGGGTGATGGATGAGACTAGTGCTGTAGGTGGCTCTGAGTTCACAGGGTCATAGGGTCACACAGTTGTGGGGCAGGATAAGACGGTTAGAGGTGACGCTAGATGATTTGCGGGTATTCACTGAGATCTTATGGTCTAGTGCGAAAGAAGAGACGAGATAATAGCGACTAATGTGGTTGGAAGTAGAGGAGCATACAGCTATGGGATGTAGGCGGGTGGGAGGAAAATGTAGGACAGTTGAGATGGTGTAAGAGGCAAGTTGCTAATCTGGGAGACTTGGGGTGGGGTTTTTAGGTAGTAGTTGTGGTGACTGGTGGAGGATGAAAGGAGAGATATGTAGTAGAAAGGTCGAGGTGTTTGTTTGCGACATTTGGGGCTGGGAGGAGGGGACTATGTCCCGAGTCTGTTATCTTTGAGGTGTACGGCGGGTAGGATGCGGAAGCAGATCGAAAGCGAGAGTAGGGGGGTTGGGAGGGAGCGTGGAACTTGTAAGGCTTGAGGATGTGTCTCGCTTTTGGTGGTATACGGTCGGGACTGAGTAGGAGTTTGTTCACAGGAGGACAACAAATGAATCTCGGGTAGCAAATATATTAGTACATGTTGAAGAGGCAGAGAGAACTGAGGTGGTTTGGGCTCACTACAGAAAATTTGTTGTATTTGTGTACAGGAGGGGTAGTGGTAAGGCGAGGCGTGGGCTTTCTAGATAACAAGCTGGATGCGCAGGGGGGGGGGGACGCGGAGTGTAGGTTTAGGGTGGAGTAGAGAGGGTGGAGGAGGCGGGAACAATGAGTATTGTTTGTCTAAAGAGAATCGATGCCTACTGTGGGATTAGTCAGAAGGGTGGGTCACTCTGACACGTCGATGTGACTGTGCGGAATGTTTTAAGAGTGTTATACAAGAAGATGCTGTCTCGGAGGAAGTGCGAGAAAGAGATGTGATGGGGGTTGCAGTGAGATGCCGAACAGCAGGTGGGTTGATTACTGGTTTGTTGAGGAATGGGTTGTGGATGGCGTCAGGCGGGGTCTATGTAAGAGAGATTGAGTGGATTGGACAAGAGATAGGTACGGATAGTATAAGGGGTGATTGACAGAGATAGATATTATGTCCGTGGGAAGATGTAGTGTAGCACATCGTAGAGGATGGGAGACAAAATGAGGAGTGGAAAAGGTTCGGGGCAGTGTGAAATAAGGCATGATGGAGTGTGCAGAGATGAACGATGGGGCCTGACAATCATGCAGGACGTGAGAGGAGGAAGCGGGCTGAGGCAACGCGGGTAGATAGAGAGGAGAATTCCGGAAACGATGTGTTACATGAGGGGTGGGGGTGGGGGCAGTACAGGGGTCCTGAGCACGTGGAATATGAGTCAACATCACGGAACAGCGCGCGACAGATGGCACATGGTACACGCGGTCACCTGGCGGTAGACAGCCAAAGCTAATGTTGTGTAGAAGTTATCTGTTAGGTGAGAGGCTACAAGTGTTAGCGTGTTTGGGCGTTAAGGAGGACTGTTTAGAGATTATAAGGTAGAGTGTCTATTTATATTACATGATCTAGTTCAATATAGACATGAGTCGGAGAGTTAGGAGTATGAAGACGGAATTTGGGTGTAGGCCTTTTTAAGTGATTTTATTCCTAGCACTAGTCCTCCATCTCAGCTATAGTCGACAGGTATGCAGGGGAGGGTTTGGTTAGCATATTCCGGATTCTTGATGGAATGTACGGTTCCTATCTGGTGTAAGTGGCTGAGATGGGAGATACAGTACGATAGGGCGCGGTAGGCGACACAGCGAATTATGGACACTTTTATAGGGGCGTGGACACAACGTGAGGTAGGCGTCTAGTTAAGGCTTGACACTGGTGTTGTGTGATTATGTCTCGAGAGAGGGAGTAGGTTGACTAGAGAAAGGGACGCAGTTGAGGTCTGCGTTTCTATCATTGGTAGTGATGATGATGTATTGAAATGTGGATAGGTTTCTTATCAGGGGGTTCGATCGTATGGGGAGCAGTATACGATAGAGTGTCTGCGTCGAGTTGGTATACATAACAATTGGTGTATGTGGTCGGGTCGGATGTAGAGAAGTCCATTTTCTTTTGCTGTCTCTCTGTGATTCACATATGACAGCTACGGGGAGGCGGGAAGAGGGGGTTGATGAGTGAATGGGTAGATCGCTAAGAGTGAAGAGCGGGTGGAGCGAGGCGCAGGCTGCAGAGCTATACATCGACTCAGATAGACGTTACGTATTATGTAGACAGTAAGTTATAATATTTGTAACAGTTTGGTATAATTTATAATTATTTTTCTAGGAGGGCATGCGGCTGTGATGGAACAGCATGACTCTCTTCGCGGTGTTGATCTAACGAAGGGTACACAGTTGCGGCGAGAGGGGGGGGAGAGGACGGCTGAGATCAGGTGACACACAAGGTCTGGGCGACGAGACCCGCTCGCCGCGCAGTACGACCTATGAGAGAAGATAATCATAGGAGGAATAGGTGAGCTCGGAGGAGCGGGCGCTCGTTGAGAACCTACAGTGCGTGTGTCGGTGAGAAAATCTGGAGGGGGAAGAACCGAGCTACACTAGTTTAAGAGAGACATACATCTGAAGCTTCGAAGCGGTCAGTCTTTCATGGATTGAAAGACGCAGGACATGGCGTGCGGAGCACCAGTCTATGATGGGGATATCTGCAAGATGCCTACTGACCTACGGCTATAGTGCGACTGAGTGCCCATGGAACGGGTGACATGATTGAAAATATAACGGACTGTGTAAGATTCGCTACGTGCTACATGGCGAGAGGGCGTCACTTTCACTCTGCGCGGAGTATTCATCGGCAACGGCGCGTCTAGGGTAGGACACGCGTTGGTGCGTTATAGTTTCAGTGAGGAAAGGGAGATGGGGCGCGGCGCGTACGATGATGGGGGGTTGGAAGGATAGTACGTACATTTGATGGAAACAGATATCAGACGAGGTACATTCTGCACGGAGTGCGGGGGTTACTACTTGTTTATCCCTCTGTGTTGAGTAGTTACTTCGCACGCTTTCTATCCGGAAGGGGAGGCGGGGTAATACACACATACTACTATAGCGTACGTTAGAACGGGTGCGAGTGCATGACAATTGACATTCTTGGCGAGAGGTGGTGGATACATAATTGAGCGAGAACATACAAAAAGATGATGCGTACATCCTGGATGTCACGGGAGTGTACGCTCGTAGAGATACCGTGGCCAATGTCAGTCAGTGGCGCTAGTTTAAAGTATAGAGTATAAACGGGGAGCGAGGGAGGGGAGAGTTGTCGCACAGTGCTATAATAGAACATAGGTAACAGGGAAGGGAGGAGTAGGGGGTCGTAGGTGGTGTGTTTACGCACCTGATGTTACATGTCGCTAGCGGATCACTTCACACGTATATTGGCCGCATCGAAAGGAGCTTTTAGCTTCAAACGCATGGAATCTGGTCGAAGGGGAGAGGCCAAGCCGGTATCGTCACAGAGAAGAATCTATGAGCGACAGCAGTAGTGACGAGCGACAACAGAGTTGCGGTGTGAAACAGAACAGAGAGTGATTTAGACGATGAATCATTTACATAGGTTAGGGCTTGAGTTAGGTGGGATAATAATATTGTTTGATCATTGGGTTCTCTATAGTGAAGGTAGCTGCCTGAGGGGCGGGGGGCTCTGTCGGCGATAGGCGGTAGGACAGAGGTGATTAGGCGTAATGTGGGACTCTTATTATGATTAATGTAGAGGGACAAAGTGACACAAGGGAAGGCCGGTATCCCAAGGATGGGTATTTACACACATGTAACAATGAGGGGAGCTACAGGCCGACACAAGGGTCATCTGACAGGAGTTATGACTTACGCATCTTCACAGACAGATTATAGCCGATGGTAGAGGTCTAAGAGGAATGCCTCGGACAGAGTGACTAGGATTCGACTTGGAAGGGGATAGGGTAATCTACATATTCCTCTGATCAGCGACAGGCGCTCGAGGCCGTGTGGATCCGAATGGTCATTCGTCTAGGGGACAGACAGTCACGGGCCTGATGGAGCCGTGGTGCCGCTTCCTTAGGGGTCGAGACGCTGCTAGTGCTAGGGTGCGAGGAGGCCTGGGGGCTGTATGGGGGGTTGTTTCGAATTCTATCGTCTCTGTGCGGGGACCATACGAGGGGCACAAGAGGGTAGAACGTCAGAGCTTTCCGACTCTTAAATGGGAGGGGAGGGTTGTTGAAGGGGGGGGTTGGTTAGGGGTAGGGGGTTGGGGTGGGGTCGCAGATACACGAAGAGGCGGGCGCACATTGTGCAGAGCGCGTATCGCCTGACACAGTCACATTAGGACGATCTAAGTATGGTACAGAGTATTGCCATAGAGAAGGGCTTGGCCGCAGTATGTGTGGGAACAAGATGACAGATGCTATGGTCTTTATATGGCTGCATCGCTCGTGGCGTGGGGACTACATCTAAAGTCCCATCTGAATCATAGGTGTATAACTCGAAATACTAAGCGCGAGCTGTACCGCAGTACTTGGGGTTGACTATAGGGACGTGGATCCTGGAATACAGGATCGTCTTGTCATCTCAAAAGGCGAAGTAAGGGAGAAGAAATTGCTAAGGTCTCGCTAGGTGTCAGGACAGCATGAGTGTGCACGAGTGGGCGCGGACGGAGGAAGGGGAGGGGGGGGGAGTGCATACGGAGCACTCTTCGACGCAACTCGGGAGTGGCGTAGTATGGAGAATCGTACTTTCCAAAACTCTTGCATTTACCTCCCTAACAACCCCATCCATAAACAAATTAAACAACCATGGAGACATCACACACCCCTGCCGCAAACCTACATTCACTGAGAACCAATCACTTTCCTCTCTTCCTACACGTACACATGCCTTACATCCTCGATAAAAACTTTTCACTGCTTCTAACAACTTTCCTCCCACACCATATATTCTTAATACCTTCCACAGAGCATCTCTATCAACTCTATCATATGCCTTCTCCAGATCCATAAATGCTACATACAAATCCATTTGCTTTTCTAAGTATTTCTCACATACATTCTTCAAAGCAAACACCTGATCCACACATCCTCTACCACTTCTGAAACCACACTGCTCTTCCCCAATCTGATGCTCTGTACATGCCTTCACCCTCTTAATCAATACCCTCCCATATAATTTACCAGGAATACTCAACAAACTTATACCTCTGTAATTTGAGCACTCACTCTTATCCCCTTTGCTTTTGTACAATGGCACTATGCACGCATTCCGCCAATCCTCAGGCACCTCACCATGAGTCATACATACATTAAATAATCTTACCAACCAGTCAACAATACAGTCACCCCCTTTTTTTAATAAATTCCACTGCAATACCATCCAAACCTGCTGCCTTGCCGGCTTTCATCTTCCGCAAAGCTCTATATATATATATATATTATTATTATTTTGCTTTGTCGCTGTCTCCTGCATTAGAGAGGTAGCGCAAGGAAACAGACAAAAGATTGGCCCAGCCCACCCACATACACATGTATATACATACACAAGCACATGTATATTCCTATACATTTCAATGTATACAAGCATATACATACATAGACAAATATATATATACGCATGTACATATTCATACTCACTCCCCGTAGCCATTCCCATCGCCACCCAGCCACACATGAAATGACAACCCTCTCCCCCTGCACATGCAAGGTAGCTCTAGGAAAAGACAATAAAGGCCACATTTGTTCACACTCAGTCTCTAGCTGTCATGTGTAATGCACCGAAACCACAGCTCCCTCTCCACATCCAGGCCCCACAAAACTTTCCATGGTTTACCCCTGACATTTCACATTCCATGGTTCAATCCATTGACAGCATGTCGACCCCGGTATACTACATCGTGCCAATTCACTCTATTCCTTGCATGCCTTTCACCCTTCTGCATGTTAAGGCCCCAGTCGCTCAAAATCTTTATCACTCCATCCTTCCAACTCTAATTTGGTCTCCCACTTTTCGTTCCCTCCACCTCCGACATATATATGCTCTTTGTCAATCTTTCTTCACTCATTCTCTCCATATGACCAGACCATTTCAAAACACCCTTTTCTGCTCTCTCAACCACACTCTTTATTACCACACATCTCTCTTACCCTTTCATTACCTGCTCAATCAAAACACCTCACACCACATACTGTCTTCAAAAATCTCATTTCCAACACATCCACCCTCTTCCGCACAGCTCTATCTATAGCCCATGCCTCGCAACCATATAACATTGTTGGAACCACTATTACTTCAAACATACCCATGTTTCCTTTCCCGAGATAGTGTTCTCGCCTTCCACATATTTTTCAATGCTCCCAGAACTTTCGTCCCCTCCCCCACCCTGTGACTCACTTCCGCTTCCATGTTTCCATCCGCTGCCAAATCCACTCCCAGATATCTAAAACACTTCACTTCCTCCAGTTTTTCTCCATTTAGACTTACCTCCCAGTAGACTTTTCCCTCAATCCTACTGACCCTAATAACGTTGCTCTTATTCACATTTCCTCCCCAACTTTCTTATTTCACACACTTTACCAGTCTCAGTCACCAACTTCTGTAGTTTCTCACCCGAATCAGCCACCAACGCTGCATCTTCAACAAACAACAACTGACTCACTTTCCAAGCTCTCTCATCCACAACAGACTGCATACTTGCCCCTCTTTCCAAAACTCTTGCATTCACCTCCCTAACAACCCCATCCATAAACAAATTAAACAACCATGAAGACATCATGCACCCCTGCCGCAAACCGACATTCAATGGGAACCAGTCACTTTTCTCTCTTCCTGCTCTTACACATGCCTTACATCCATGGAAAAAAATTTTTTCACTGCTTGTAAGAACTTACCTCCCACACTTTGTACTCTTAGAACCTTCCACAAAGCATCTCTGTCAACCCTATCATATGCCTTCTCCAGATCCATAAAATCCATATAGAAATCCATCTGTTTTTCTAAGTATTACTCGCATACATTCTTGAAAGCAAACACCTGATCCACACATCCCCTACCACTTCTGAAACCACACTGCTCTTCCCCAATCTGATGCTCTGTACATGCCTTCACCCCTCTCAATCAATACCCTCCTCTATAATTTCCTAGGAATACTCAACAAACTTATACCTTTGTGATTTGAACACTCACCTTTATCCCCCTTGCCTTTATACGTTGGCACTATGCATGCATTCCACCAATCCACAGGTACTTCACCATGAGCCATACATACATTGAATATCCTCACCAACCAATCAACAAATCACACCCTTTTTTTCATAAATTCCATTGCAATACCATGCAAACTCAATGCCTTGCCAGCTTTTGTCTTCCACAAAGCTTTCACTACCTCTTTTCTGTTTACTAAATCATTCTCCCTGACCCTCTCCACCACCTCCACCAAAACGCTTTATATCAGCCGCTCTATCATCTACCATCATATAAACGTATACATACATTTATATACACTTTCACATTCATATACATGTACATATTCATACTTGCTGCCTTCATCCATTCCCATTCCCACCCTGCCACACATGAAATAGCATCCCTCCCCAGGGAGGTTGTGCCAGGAAAAGACAAAAAGGCCACATTCATTCACACTCAGTCTCTACCTGTCATGTGTAATGCACTCAAACCGCAACTCCCTTTCCACATCCAGGCCCAACAAAACTTTCCAAGGTTTACCCTAAACACTTCATATCCTCTGTTTCAATCCCCTGACAGAACGTTGACCCTGGTATATCACATCGTTCCAATTCACTCTATTCCTTACACACCTTTTACTCTCCTGTATGTTCAGGCCCCGATCGCGTAAAATCTTTTACACTCTCCAACTCAAACTTGCTCTCCCATTTCTTCTTCCCTCCACCTCTAACAAATGTATCCTCTTTGTCAATCTTTCCTCACTCATTCTCTATGTGTGTCCAAACCATTTCAATATACACTATCGTGTTCTCTCAGCCAAACTCTTTTTATCATCACAGATCTCTCTTACCCTTTCATTACTTACTTGATCAAAACACCTCACACCATATGCTGTCCTCAAATAATTCATTTACAACAAATTCACCCTCCTCCGTACAGCCCATGCCTTGAAACCATATAACATTGATGGAACCACTATTCCTTCATACATAACCATTTTTGCTCCAAGATGACGTTCTCACTTTCCACTTATTCTTCAATACTACCAGAGCCTTCACCCCCTCCCCAACGGTGTGACTCACTTCTGTTTCCATGATTCCATCCGCTGCTAAATCCACTCCCAGATATCTAAAACACTTCACTTCCTCCAGTTTTTCTCCATTCAAACGTACCTCCTAATTAATTTGTCCCTTAATCCTACTGAACCTAATAGAAAGGGTAGTAAGTGGTGGGATGAAGAAGTAAGATTGCTAGTGTAAGGGAAGAAAGAGGCGTTTGGAAGATTTTAACAGGGAAGTACTGCTAATGACTGGGAAAGGTATAAAAGAAAGCAGCAGGAGGTCAAGAGAAAGGTGCAAAAGGTGAAAAAGAGGGCAAATGAGAGTTGGGGCAACAAAGCATCATTAAATTTTAGGGAGTATAAAAAGATCTTTTGGAATGAGGTAAATAAAGTGAGTAAGACAAGAAAACAAATGGAAACATCAGTGAAGGGGGAAAATGGGGAGGTAACAACAAGTAGTGATGAAATTAGAAGGAGATGGAGTGAGTATTTTCAAGAATGTATTTGATGATACAGTGGAAGATATACGGGATTTTTCTTCAGGGTGGTGTGCAAAGTGAAGGGGTCAGGGAGAATATCTTGGTAAACAGATAAAAGAGGTAGCAAAAGCTCTGTGGAAGATGAAAGCCGGCAAGTCGGCGGGTTTGGATGGAATTGCAGTGGAATTTATATGAAAAAAAGAGGGGGATGACTGTGTCGTTCATTGGTTGGTAAGGATATTCAATGTATGTATGGCTCATGGTGAAGTGCCTGAGGATTGGCAGAATGCATCCTTAGTGCCACTATACAAAGGCAAAGGGGATAAAGGTAAGTGTTCAAGTTACAGAGGCATAACTTTGTTAAGTATTCCTGGGAAATCATATGGATGGGTATTAATTGAGAGGGTCAGAGCATCAGACTGAGGAAGAACAGTGTGGTTTCAGAGGTGGTAGAGGATGTGTGGATCAGGTGTTTGCTTTGAAAAATGTATGTGAAAAATACTTAGAAAAACAGATGGATTTGTATTTTGCATTTATGGAATTGGAGAAGGCATATGATAGGGTTGACAGATGCTTTGTGAAATCTTTTAAGAGTATATAGAGTGGGAGGTAAGATGCCAGAAGCAGTGAAAAGTTTTTATCGAGGATGTAAGTCATGTGTACGTGTAGGAAGAGAGGAAAGTGATTGGTTCTCAGTGAATGTAGGTTTGCAACAGGGGTGTGTGATGTCTCCATGGTTGTTTAATTTGTTTATGGATAGGGTCGTTAGGGAGGTGAATGCAAGAGTTTTGGAAAGAGGGGCAAGTATGCAGTCTGTTGTGGATGAGAGAGCTTGGGAAGTGAGTCAGTTATTGTTCGCTGATGATACAGCGCTGGTGGCTGATTCATGTGAGAAACTGCAGAAGCTGGTGACTGAGTTTGGTAAAGTGTGTGAAAGAAGAAAGTTAAGAGTAAATGTGAATAAGAGCAAGGTTATTAGGTACAGTGGGGTTGAGGGTCAAGTTAATTGGGAGGTAAGTTTGAATGGAGAAAAACTGTAGGAAGTGAAGTGTTTCAGATATCTGGGAGTGGATTTGGCAGTGGATGGAACCATGGAAGCGGAAGTCAATAATAGGGTGGGGAAGGGGGCAAAAATTCTGGGAGCGTTGAAGAATGTGTGGAAGTCGAAAACATTATCTCGGAAAGCAAAAATGGGTATGTTTGAAGGAATAGTGGTTCCATCAATGTTATATGGTTGCGAGGCGTGGGCTATGGACAGAGTTGTGTGGAGGAGGGTGGATGTTCTGGAAATGAGATGTTTGAGGACAATATGTGGTGTGAGGTGGTTTGATCGAGTAAGTAATAATAGGGTAAGAGAGATGTGTGGTAATAAAAAGAGCGTGGTTGAGAGAGCAGAAGAGGGTGTTTTGAAATGGTTTGATCACATGGAGAGAATGAGTGAGGAAAGATTGACCAAGAGGATATATGTGTCAGAGGTGGTGGGAATGAGAAGTGGGAGACCAAATTGGAGGTGGAAAGATGGAGTGAAAAAGATTTTGAGTGATCGGGGCCTGAACATGCAGGGGGGTGAAAGGCATGCAAGGAATAGAGTGAATTGGAACGATGCGGTATACCAGGGTCAACATGCTGTCAATGAATTAAAGCAGGGCATGTGAAGCGCCTGGGGTAAACCATGGAAAGTTCTGTGGGGCCTGGATGTGGAAAGGGAGCTGTGGTTTCAGTGCATTATTACATGACAACTAGAGACTGAATGTGAACAAATGTGGCCTTTGTTGTCTTTTCCTAGCGCTACCTCGCGCACATGAGGGGGAGGGGGGCTGTTATTCCATGTGTGGCGAGGTGGCCATGGGAATGAATAAAGGCAGACAGTATGAATTATGTACATTTGTATATATGTATATGTCTGTGTGTGTATGTATATGTATACATTGTGATGTATAGGTATGTATATTTGCGTGTGTGGATGTGTATGTATATACATGTGTATGTGGGTGGGTTGGGCCATTCTTTCGTCTGTTTCCTTGCGCTAACTTGCTAACGCAGGAGACAGTGACAAAGCATAATGAATGAATAGATAGAATTAAATCTCTGATTAGTCATACTTCGATGAACAAGAAAGATGTATAATTAATATCTCATCTAATATGTATACAATCACAAATTTAGAAAAAGCATGCTCCGTTAGTGTGTATTGTACGATGTAGTCATCCATAGTTTATGTCATGACAAATGTGAGCTACACTAGAAAAATCTTCTTTGTAGTGTGTAGCTAAAAGGAGTCCTGTTAGAATTTGAACAGATAGGCATAATCCTAAAAGAGAAGAGAAGTTTCAAAATGTTGAAATGTTTCTTGGAATAGGTATATCTACTATGGCTCCATTTATGATTTTATACAAAGGATGCATTTTTTGGATCGGTTCTGTTATTCATTTTGGTAGATGTACGGCTCCTAGGGATGCTTATTTGACTACTACAATAAGTGTAAAAAGTGAATGAAAAATTACAACAATAGTTATGGAAAGTTTTGTATTGCTTGGATGTGGAAAGGGAGCTGTGGTTTCGGTGCATTATCCATGACAGCTAGAGACTGAGTGTGAACGAATGTGGCCTTTGTTGTCTTTTCCTAGCACTATGTCATGTGTGTGCGGGTGGAGGGGGGTGTCTTTCACATGTGGTGGGGTGGTGACGGGAATGAATAAAGGTAGCAAGTATGAATTATGTACATATGAATATTTGTATATGAATCTGTGTATGTATACATATGTATACATTGCAATGTATAGGTATGTATTGGTGCATGTGTTTACCTGTATGTATATACATGTGTATGTGGGTGGGTTGGGCCATTCTATCATCTGTTTCCTTGTGCTACCTCACTAAAATGGAAGACAACGACAAAGTATAATAGATAGATAAATAAATAGTTATTCTTATAACTGGAAAATTGTAAATGAGAAGTGTTAATTCAGATGAATAATCTGAAGCATTTTTAAGTAACTGAAGTGTTGTATGGAGACTGGCTGGGATGAAAATATAGTAATTGTCAAGAAAAAAAGTCCCTGATAAGATTAATGAAAGGAAAGTAATAAGTCTAACATAAAAGGTGGATGATTTACAAGATTCGTTTGAAGCCAGTGAAGCTACATACATAAACAGATCTAATATATTTTGTAATTTTCTATTATAATTTGTCGGTCTCCCACATTAGCGAGATAGTGCAAGGAAACATGAAAGAATGGCTCAACCCACCCATATACACACGTATATACATAAACGCCCACACACGCACGTATACACACCTATACATTTCAACATGTATATACCTATACATACTGAGACATATACATATATACACAAGTAGATATTCATACATGCTGCATTCATCCCTTCCCGGCACCCCCCTCCCCCTGCGTGTGGGCAAGTTAGTGCGAGGAAAAGACAACAATGGCCACATGTATTCACACTCAGTCTCTTGCTGTCATGTATAATGCACCAAAACCACCTCCCTTTCCCTACCCAGGCCCCACAAATCTTTGTATGGCTTACCCCATACGCTTCACATGCCCTGGTTCCATCCATTGACAGCATGTCGACCCCGGTATACCACATCGTTCCAATTCACTCTATTATTTGCATGCCTTTCACCCTCCTGTATGTTCAGGCTCCGATCGCTCAAAATCTTTTTCACTCCATCCTTCCACCTCCAATTTGGTCTCCCACTTCTTGTTCCCTCCACTTCTGACACATATATCTTCTTTGTCAATCTATCCTCACTCATTCTCTCCATGTGACCAAACCATTTCAAAACACCCTCTTCTGCTCTCTCAACCACACTCTTTTTATTATTACACATCTCTCCTCTGCATAACCCTACCTATATCCCATGCCTCACAACCTTATAACATTGTTGGAACCACTATTCCTTCAAACATACCCATTTTTGCTCTCCAAGATAATTTACTCGCCTTCCACACACTCTTGAAGGCTCTCAGAACCTTAGCCCCCTCCCCCACCCTGTGACTCATTTCCACTTCCATGGTTCCATATGCTGCTAAATCCACTCCCGGATATCTAAAGCACTTCTTTTTCTCCAGTTTTTCTCCATCCAAACTTACCTATATTTACTTGTCCCTCAACCCTACTGAACCTAATGATCTTGCTCTCATTCACATTTACTCTCAGCTTTCTTCTTTGAAACACTTTACTAAACTCAGTCACCAACCTCTGCAGTTTCTCATCCGAATCAGCCACCAGTGCTGTATCATCAGCGAACAGCAACTGACTCACTTCCCAAGCCCTCTCATTGACAACAGACTGCATTTTTGCCCCTCTCCAAAACTCTTGCATTCACCTCCCTAACAACCCCAACCATGAACAAATTAAACAACCATGGAGACATCATGCACCCCTGCTGCAAACCGACATTCACTGGGAACCAGTCGCTTTCCTCTCTTCCTACTCATACACATGCCTTATATCCTCAATAAAAACTTTTCACTGCTTCCAGCAACATGCCTCCCACACCATATGCTCTTAATATCTTCCTCAGAGCATCTCTATCAACTCTATCATACGCCTTCTCCAGATCCATAAATGCTACATACAAATCCATTTGCTTTTCTAAGTATTTCTTACATACATAAGAGAGGAAAGTGATTGGTTCTCAGTGAATGTAGGTTTGCGGCAGGGTGTGTGATGTCTCCATGGTTGTTTAATTTGTTTATGGATGGGTTGTAAGGAGGTAAATGCAAGAGTCCTGGAAAGAGGGGCAAGTATGAAGTCTGTTGGGGATGAGAGAGCTTGGGAAGTGAGTCAGTTGTTGTTCGCTGATGATACAGCGCTGGTGGCTGATTCATGTGAGAAACTGCAGAAGCTGGTGACTGAGTTTGGTAAAGTGTGTGGAAGAAGAAAGTTGAGAGTAAATGTGAATAAGAGCAAGGTTATTAGGTACAGTAGGGGTGAGGTCAAGTCAATTGGGAGGTGAGTTTGAATGAGAAAAACTGGAGGAAGTGAAGTGTTTTAGATATCTGGAGTGGATCTGTCAGCGGATGGAACCATGGAAGCGGAAGTGGATCATAGGGTGGGGGAGGGGCGAAAATTTGGAGCTTGAAAAATGTGTGGAAGTCGAGAACATTATCTCGGAAAGCAAAAATGGGTATGTTTGAGGGAATAGTGGTTCCAACAATGTTGTATGGTTGCGAGGCGTGGCTATGGATAGAGATGTGCGCAGGAGGATGGATGTGCTGGAAATGAGATGTTTGAGGACAATGTGTGGTGTGAGGTGGTTTGATCGAGTAAGTAACGTAAGGGTAAGAGAGATGTGTGGAAATAAAAAGAGCGTGGTTGAGAGAGCAGAAGAGGGTGTTTTGAAATGGTTTGGGCACATGGAGAGAATGAGTGAGGAGAGATTGACCAAGAGGATATATGTGTCGGAGGTGGAGGGAACGAGGAGAAGAGGGAGACCAAATTGGAGGTGGAAAGATGGAGTGAAAAAGATTTTGTGTGATCGGGGCCTGAACATGCAGGAGGGTGAAAGGAGGGCAAGAAATAGAGTGAATTGGAGTCATGTGGTATACAGGGGTTGACGTGCTGTCAGTGGATTGAAGCAAGGCATGTGAAGCGTCTGGGGTAAACCATGGAACTTCAAAGCAAGCACCTGATCCACACATCCTCTATCACTTCTAAAACCTTATTGCTCTTCTGCAATCTGATGCTGTGTACATGCCTTCACCCTTTTAGTCAGTATCCTCCCATATAGTTCCCCAGAAATTCTCAACAAACATATACCTCTGTAATTTGAACACACCTTTATCCCCTTTGCCTTTGTACAATGGCACTATGCCACTATGCATGCATTCCGCCAATCCTCAGGCACTTCACCATGAACCATACATGCATTGAATATCCTCACCAACCAGTTAACAAACAACACAGTGACCCCCTTTTTGAATAAATTCTGCAGCAATACCATCCAAACCCGCTGCCTTGCCGGCTTTGATCTTCCGCAAAGCTTTCACAGCCTCTTCTCTGTTTACCAAGTCATTCTCCCTGAGCCTCTCACTTCGCACACCACCTCGACCAAAACACCCTATACCTGCCACTCTTTCTCATCAAACACATTCAACAAACCTTCAAAGTACTCACTCCTCCCTATCATTTCACCACTTCTTGTTATTACCTCTCCATTTACCCCCTTCACTGATGTTTCCATTTGTTCTCTTGTCTTATGCAAATTGTTTACCTCCTTCCAAAACATCTTTTTATTCTCCCTAAGATTTAATGATACTCTCACACCCCAACTCTAATTTGCCCTCTTTTTCACCTCTTACACCATTCTCTTGACCTCTTTTCTCTTTCTTTTATATGTCTCCCAGTCATTTGCACTATTTCCCCACAAAAATCGTCCAAATGCCTCTCTCTTCTCTTTCACTAACAATGAGAACAGTCCTTATGACAGAAATTAGGGATTTTTGAATGAGAAGAATAATTTCTACTGCTAGTGGATGAACTCAATGAGTGAATAAGATTGATGAAAAATCGATGATAGGTATAAAGAAGATGATATCAGGAAATAAGTTAATTAGAATATTAATTTTGAACCTGAACATGCAGGAGGGTGAAAGGCGTGCAAGGAATAGAGTGAATTGGAACGATGTGGTATACCGGGGTTGACGTGCTGTCAATGGATTGAACCAGGGCATGTTAAGCATCTGGGGTAAACAGTGGAAAATTTTGTGGGGCCTGGATGTGGGAAGGGAGCTGTGGTTTCGGTGCATTATAAATGACAGCTAGAGACTGAGTGTGAACGATTGTGGCCTATGTTGTCTTTTCTTAGCGGTACCTCATGCATGGGCGGGGGGAGGGGGTTGTTATTTCATATGTGGCAGGGTGACGACTGGAATGGCTGAGGGCAGCAAGTATGAATATGTACATTTGTATATATGTATACGTCTGTGTATGTATATTTTATTCATTTATTATACTTTGTCACTGTCTCCTGCATTACCAAGGTAGTGCAAGGAAACAGATGAAAGAATGGCCCAACTCACCCACATACACATGTATATACTTACACGTTCACACACAGCACATATACATACCTATACATCTCAATGTATACATATATATACACACAGACTATTTATTTACTCTATTTGGTGTTGTCACTGTCTCCTGCATTAGCGAGATAGCACAAGGAAACAGAAGAAAGAATGGCCCAACCCACCCACATACACGTGTATATACATACGCATCCACACACGCAAATATACATACCTATACATCTCAATATATACATATATATACACACACAGACATATAAATACATACACATGTACATAATTCATACTGTCTGCCTTTATTCATTCCCATTGCCACCCCGCCACACATGAAATAGCAACCCCATCCCCCGCATGTGCGCGAGGTAGCTCTAGGAAAAGACAAGAAAGGCCACATTCGTTCACACTCAGTCTCTAGCTGTCATGTTTAATGCACTGAAACCACAACTCCCCTTCCACATCCAGGCCCCACAGAACTTTCCATGGTTTACTGCAGACGCTTAACACGCCCTGGTTAAATCCATTGGCAGCACATCGACCCTGGTATACCACATCGTTCCAATTCACTCTATTCCTTGCACGCTTTTCACCCTCCTGCATGGTAAGGCCCTGAGCACTCAAAATCTTTTTCACTCCATCTTTCCACCTCCAATTTGGTCTCCCACTTCTTGTTCCCTCCACCTTTGACACATATATCCTCTTGGTCAATCTCTCCACACTCATTCTCTCCATGTGTCCAAACCATTTCAAAACACTCTCTTCTGCTCTTTCAACCACACTCTTATTACCACACGCCTCTCTTACCCTATTATTACTCAGTCGATCAAACCACCTCACACCACATATTGTCCTCAAACATCTCATTTCCAACACATCCACCCACCTCCACACAACTCTACGTCTATAGCCCATGCCTCGCAACCATATAACGTTGGAACCACTATTCCTTCAAACATACTCATTTTTGCTTTCTGAGGTAATGTTCTCGACTTCCACACATTCTTCGACGCTCCCAGAACTTTTGCCCCCTCCCCCACCCTATGATTCACTTCTGGTTCCATGGTTCCATCCATTACCAAATCCACTCCCAGATATCTAAAACACTTCACTTCCTCCAGTTTTTCTCCATTCAGACTTACCTCTCAGTTGACTTGTCCCTCAACCCTACTGTACCTAATAAACTTGCTCTTATTCACATTTACTCTGAGCTTTCTTCTTTCACACACTTTATGAAACTCAGTCACCAGCTTCTGCAATTTCTCACATTAACAAGCCACTAGCGCTGTATCATCAGTGAACAACAACTGACTCACTTCCCAAGCTCTCTCATCCACAACTGACTCCATACTTGACCCTCTTTCCTAAATTCTTGCATTCACCTCCCTAACAACCCCTTCCATAAACAAATCAAACAACCATGGAGACATCACACACCCCTGCCGTATTTCAACATTCACTGAGAACCAATCGCTTTCCTCTCTTCCTACACATACACATGCCTTACATCCTCCATAAAAACTTTTCACTGCTTCTAACAACGTGCCCTCCACTCCATATATTCTTAATACCTTCCACAAAGCATCTCTATCAACTCTATCATATGCCTTCCCCAGATCCATAAATGCTACAGACAAATCCATTTGCTTTTTTAAGTATTTCTCACATACATTCTTCAAAGGAAACACCTGATCCACACATCCTCTACCACTTCTCAAACCACACTGCTCCTCCCCAATCTGATGCTCTGTACATACCTTCACCCTCTCAATCAATACCCTCCCATATAATTTCCCAGGAATACTCAACAAACTTATACCTCTGTAATTTGAGCACTCACTTTTATCCCATTTGCCTTTGTGCAATGTCACTATGCAAGCATTCCTCTAATCCTCAGGCACCTCACCTTGAGTCATACATACATGAAATAACCTTACCAACCTGTCAACAATAAAGTCACCCCTTTTTTTTGATGAATTCCTCTGCAATACCATCCAAACCCGCTGCCTTGCCGGCTTTCATCTTCCACAAAGCTTTTACTACCTCTTCTCTGTTTACCAAATCTTCTCCCTAACTCTCTCACTTTGCACACCACCTCAACCAAAACACCCTATGTCTGTCACTCTATCATCAAACACATTCAACAAACCTTCAAAATACTCACTTCATCTCCTCACATCACCACTACTTGTTATCACCTCCCCATTAGGCCCCTTCACTGAAGTTCCCATTTGTTCCCTTGTCTTACACACTTTATTTACCTCCTTCCAAAACATCTTTTTATTTTCCCTAAAATTTAATGATACTCTCTCACCCCAACTCTTATTTGCCCTCTTTTTCACCTTTTGCACCTTTCTCTTGTCCTCCTGCCCCTTTTTTTTTTATGCATCTCCCAGTCATTTGCATTATTTCCCTGCAAAAATTGTCCAAATGCCTCTCTCTTCCCTTTCACTAATAATCTTACTTCTTTACACACACAGACATATACATATATACACATGTACATAATTCATACTGTCTGCCCTTATTAATTCCCGTCGCCACCCTGCCACACATGTGCATGAGGTAGGGCTAGGAAAAGACAACAAAGGCCACATTCATTCATACTCAGTGTCTAGCTGTCATGTATAATGCACCAAAACCACAGCTCCCTTTCCACATCCAGGCCCCACAAAACTTTCCATGGTTTACCCCAGACACTTCACATGCCCTGGTTCAATCCATTGACAGCACGTCGACCCCGGTATACCACATCGTTTAAATTCAATCTATTCCTTGTACGCCTTTCACCCTCCTGCATATTCAGGCCCTGATCCCTCAAAATCTTTTTCACTCCATCTTTCCACCTCCAATTTGGTCTCCCATTTCTCTTCGTTCCCTCCTCCTCTGACTTGTATATCCTCTTTGTCAATGTTTCCTCATTCATTTTTTCCATATGACCAAACCATTTCAAAACACCCTCTTCTGCTCTCTCAACCACACTCTTTTTATTACCACACATCTCTCTTACCCTTTCATTACTTACTCGATCAAACCACCTCACACCATATATTGTCCTCACACATCTTATTTTCAGCACATCCACCCTCCTATGCACATGTCTATCTATAGCCCATGCCTCACAGCCACATAACATTCATTCATATTCAGTCTCTAGCTGTCATGTATAATGCACCAAAACCACAGCTCCCTTTCCACATCCAGGCCCCACAAAACTTTCCATGGTTTACCCCAGACACTTCACATGCCCTGATTCAATCCATTGACAGCACGTCGACCCTGGTATACCACATCATTTAAATTCACTCTATTCCTTGTACGCCTTTCACCCTCCTGCATATTCAGGCCCTGATCCCTCAAAATCTTTTTCACTCCATCTTTCCACCTCCAATTTGGTCTCCCATTTCTCTTCGTTCCCTCCACCTCTGACTCGTATATCCTCTTTGTCAATGTTTCCTCACTCATTTTTTCCATGTGACCAAACCATTTCAAAACAACCTCTTCTGCTCTCTCAACCACACTCTTTTTATTACCACACATCTCTCTTACCCTTTCATTACTTACTCGATCAAACCACCTCACACCACATATTGTCCTCAAACATCTAATTTTCAGCATATCCACCCTCCTCCGCACGTGTCTATCTATAGCCCATGCCTCACAACCATATAACATTGTTGGAACCACTATTCCTTCAAATGTACCCATTTTTGCTTTCCAAGATAACCTTCTCAACTTCCACACATTCTTCAACACTCCCTGAACTTTCATCCCCTCCCTCACCATATGATTCACTTTCGCTTCCATTGTTCCATCCTCTGCAAAATCCACTTCCAGATATCTAAAACACTTCACTTCCTACAGTTTTTCTCCATTCAAACTTACCTCCCAGTTGACTTGACCCTCAACCCTACTGTACCTAATAACCTTGCTCTTATTCACATTTACTCTCAGGTTTCTTCTTTCACACACTTTACCAAACTCAGTCACCAGCTTCTGCAGTCTCTCATCCAAATCTGCCACCAGCGCTATATCATCAGCAAACAACAACTGACTCACTTCCCAAGCTCTCTCATCCACAACAGACTGTATACTTGCCCCTTTTTCCAAAACTCTTGCATTCACCTCCCTAACAACCCCATCCATAAGCAAATTAAACAACCATGGAGACGTCACGCACCCCTTTTGCAAACCAACATTCGCTGAGAACCAATCACTTTCCTCTCTTCCTTCACGTACACATGCCTTACATCCTCTATTATAAAAACTTTTCACTGCTTCTAACAACTTACCTCCCGCACCATATATTCTTAATGCCTTCCACAGAGCATCTCTATGAACTCTATCATATGTCTTTTCCAGATCCATACATGCTACATACAAATCCATTTGCTTTTCTAAGTATTTCTCACATATATTTTTCAAAGCAAACGCCTGATCCACACATCCTCTACCACTTGTGAAACCACACTGCTCTTCCCCAATCTGATGCTCTGCACTTGCCTTCACCCTCTCAGTCAATACCCTCCCATATAATTTCCCAGGAATAGTCAACAAACTTATACCTGTATAATTTAAGGACTCACTCTTATCCCCTTTGCCTTTGTACAGTGGCACTCTACGAGCATTCTGCCCATCCTCAGGCACCTCACCATGAGTCATACATACATTAAATAACCTTACCGAACAGCCAACATACATTAGATAACCTTACTAACCAGTCAAAAATACAGTCACCCCCTTTTTTATTAAATTCTGCTGCAATACCATCCAAACCCGCTGCCTTGCCGGCTTTCATCTTCCCCAAAGCTTTTACTACCTCTTCTCTGTTTACCAAATCATTCTCCCTAACCCTCTCACTTTGCTCACCTATATCTGCCACTCTATCATGAAACACATTCAACAAACCCTCAAAATACTCACTCTATCTCCTTTTCACATCACCACTACTTGTTATCACCTTCCCATTTGCCTCCTTCACTGATGTTCCCATTTGTTCCCTTGTTGTACGCACTTTATTTACCTCCTTCCAAAGCATCTTTTTATTCTCCCTAAAATTTAATGATACTCTCTCATCCCAACTCTCATTTGCCTTGTTTTTTGCCTCTTGCACCTTTCTACCTCCTGCCTCTTTCTTTTATACATCTCCCAGTCATATGTATTATTTCACTGTAAAAATTGTCAAAATGCCTCTCTCTTATCTTTCACTAATAATCTTACTTCCTCATCCCACCACTCACTACCCTTTCTAATCTGTCCACCTGCCACGCTTCTTATGCCACAAGCACCTTTTGCACAAGCCATCACTGCTTCCCTAAATAAATCCCATTCCTCCACCACTCCCCTTACATCCTTTGTTCTCACTTTTTCCCATTCTGTACCCAGTCTCTTCTGGTACTTCCTCACACAAGTCTCCGTCCCAAGCTCACCTACTCTCACCACTCTCTTCATCCCAACATTCTCTCATCTTTTCTGAAAACCTCTACAAATCTTCACTTTCGCCTCCACAAGATAATGATCAGACATCCCTCCAGTTGCACCTCTCAGCACATTAACATCCAAAAGGGTCTCTTTCACGTACCTATCAATTAACACATAATCCAATAACCCTCTTTGACCATCTCTTGTACGTACGTATACTTATGTATATCTCTTTTTAAACAAGGTGTTTCCAGTCACCAGTTCATTTTCAGCACATAAATCTACAAGCTCTTCACCATTTCCATTTACAACAATGAACACCCCGTGCACACCAATTATTCCCTCAACTGCCATATTATTCACTTTTGCATTCAAATCACCCTTCACTATAACCCGGTCTCGAGCATCAAAACTACTAACACAGTCACTCAGTTGCTCACAAAACTTTTGTCTCTAATGATCTTTCTTCTCATGCCCAGGTGCATATGCAACAATAATCACCCATCTCTCTCCATCCACTTTCATTTTTACCCATATCAGCCTAGAGTTTACTTTCTTACACTTTATCACATACTCCCACAACTTCTGTTTCAGGAGTGGTGCTATTCCTTCCCTTGCTCTTGTCCTCTCACTAACCCCTGACTGTACTCCCAAGGCATTCCGAAACTACTCTTCCCCTGTGTATATATATGTATGTATACTTTGAATGAGTGTGTTAGTGGTTTTGATGCGCGAGACCGGGTTATAGTGATGGGTGATTTGAATGCAAAGGTGAGTAATGTGGCACTTGAGGGAATAATTGGTATACATGGGATGTTCAGTGTAAATGGAAATGGCGAAGAGCTTGTAGATTTATGTGCTGAAAAAGGACTGATGATTGGGAATACCTGGTTTAAAAAGCGAGATATACATAAGTATACTTATGTAAGTAGGAGAGATGGCCAGAGAGCGTTATTGGATTACGTGTTAATTGACAGGCGTGCGAAAGAGAGACTTTTGGATGTTAATGTGCTGAGAGGTGCAACTGGAGGGATGTCTGATCATTATCTTGTGGAGGCTAAGGTGAAGATTTGTATGGGTTTTCAGAAAAGAAGAGTGAATGTTGGGGTGAAGAGGGTGGTGAGAGTAAGTGAGCTTGGGAAGGAGACCTGTGTGAGGAAGTACCAGGAGAGACTGAGTACAGAATGGAAAAAGGTGAGAACAATGGAAGTAAGGGGAGTGGGGGAGGAATGGGATGTATTTAGGAAATCAGTGATGGATTGCGCAAAAGATGCTTGTGGCATGAGAAGAGTGGGAGGTGGGTTGATTAGAAAGGGTAGTGAGTGGTGGGATGAAGAAGTGAGAGTATTAGTGAAAGAGAAGAGAGAGGCATTTTGACGATTTTTGCAGGGAAAAAATGCAATGGAGTGGGAGATGTATAAAAGAAAGAGACAGGGGGTCAAGAGAAAGGTGCAAGAGGTGAAAAAAAGGGCAAATGAGAGTTGGGGTGAGAGAGTATCATTAAATTTTAGGGAGAATAAAAAGATGTTCTGGAAGGAGGTAAATAAAGTGCGTAAGACAAGGGAGCAAATGGGAACTTCAGTGAAGGGCGCAAATGGGGAGGTGATAACAAGTAGTGGTGATGTGAGAAGGAGATGGAGTGAGTATTTTGAAGGTTTGTTGAATGTGTTTGATGATAGAGTGGCAGTTATAGGGTGTTTTGGTCGAGGTGGTGTGCAAAGTGAGAGGGTTAGGGAAAATGATTTGGTAAACAGAGAAGAGGTAGTGAAAGCTTTGCGGAAGATGAAAGCCGGCAAGGCATCAGGTTTGGATGGTATTGCAGTGGAATTTATTAAAAAAGGGGGTGACTGTATTGTTGACTGGTTGGTAAGGTTATTTAATGTATGTATGACTCATGGTGAGGTGCCTGAGGATTGGCGGAATGCGTGCATAGTGCCATTGTACAAAGGCAAAGGGGATAAGAGTGAGTGCTCAAATTACAGAGGTATAAGTTTGTTGAGTATTCCTGGTAAATTATATGGGAGGGTATTGATTGAGAGGGTGAGGGCATGTACAGAGCATCAGATTGGGGAAGAGCAGTGTGGTTTCAGAAGTGGTAGAGGATGTGTGGATCAGGTGTTTGCTTTGAAGAATGTATGTGAGAAATACTTAGAAAAGCAAATGGATTTGTATGTAGCATTTATGGATCTGGAGAAGGCATATGATAGAGTTGATAGAGATGCTCTGTGGAAGGTATTAAGAATATATGGTGTGGGAGGAAAGTTGTTAGAAGCAGTGAAAAGTTTTTATCGAGGATGTAAGGCATGTGTACGTGTAGGAAGAGAGGAAAGTGATTGGTTCTCAGTGAATGTAGGTTTGCGGCAGGGGTGTGTGATGTCTCCATGGTTGTTTAATTTGTTTATGGATGGGGTTGTTAGGGAGGTAAATGCAAGAGTTTTGGAAAGAGGGGCAAGTATGAAGTCTGTTGGGGATGAGAGAGCTTGGGAAGTGAGTCAGTTGTTGTTCGCTGATGATACAGCGCTGGTGGCTGATTCATGTGAGAAACTGCAGAAGCTGGTGACTGAGTTTGGTAAAGTGTGTGGAAGAAGAAAGTTAAGAGTAAATGTGAATAAGAGCAAGGTTATTAGGTACAGTAGGGTTGAGGGTCAAGTCAATTGGGAGGTGAGTTTGAATGGAGAAAAACTGGAGGAAGTGAAGTGTTTTAGATATCTGGGAGTGGATCTGGCAGCGGATGGAACCATGGAAGCGGAAGTGGATCATAGGGTGGGGGAGGGGGCGAAAATTCTGGGGGCCTTGAAGAATGTGTTGAAGTCGAGAACATTATCTCGGAAAGCAAAAATGGGTATGTTTGAAGGAATAGTGGTTCCAACAATGTTGTATGGTTGCGAGGCGTGGGCTATGGATAGAGTTGTGCGCAGGAGGATGGATGTGCTGGAAATGAGATGTTTGAGGACAATGTGTGGTGTGAGGTGGTTTGATCGAGTGAGTAACGTAAGGGTAAGAGAGATGTGTGGAAATAAAAAGAGCGTGGTTGAGAGAGCAGAAGAGGGTGTTTTGAAGTGGTTTGGGCACATGGAGAGAATGAGTGAGGAAAGATTGACCAAGAGGATATATGTGTCGGAGGTGGAGGGAACGAGGAGAAGAGGGAGACCAAATTGGAGGTGGAAAGATGGAGTGAAAAAGATTTTGTGTGATCGGGGCCTGAACATGCAGGAGGGTGAAAGGAGGGCAAGGAATAGAGTGAATTGGAGCGATGTGGTATACCGGGGTTGACGTGCTGTCAGTGGATTGAATCAAGGCATATGAAGCGTCTGGGGTAAACCATGGAAAGCTGTGTAGGTATGTATATTTGCGTGTGTGGACGTATGTATATACATGTGTATGGGGGGGGGTTGGGCCATTTCTTTCGTCTGTTTCCTTGCGCTACCTCGCAAACGCGGGAGACAGCGGCAAAGTATTAAAAAAAAAAAAAAAGTATACTTTGAAATGTATAGGTATGTATATGTGTGTGTGTGGACGTGTATGTATATACATATGTATGTGGGTGGCTTGAGTCATTCTTTCGACAAAGTTTAATAAGTAAATATGTATAATTAATTTGTGGATTAAAGATAAGATTCATAGTCTTTTTCCTGATGTTTTGAGCATTTTAGTATTCCTTTTTGGTTTACAAAACCAAAGTTGTCAGATACACTATCAATACTGATGATAATCTTAAATTTTTTGTATTGGTTAGTACCTAGTGTTATAGTGCTTTGTGGATTGTAAGTGTTTTGTTCAAAACGGAAGCATCTTTTGAATACTCTTTTAAGTTTAGAGTTTGTTATATTGGGGGTGTTTTTTGTTTTAATATGTGGCTTATTGTGTCATGGTGGATAGTCCTTTTTTGTTGTTCTTTGTAGAAATGGTAGCATGTGAAGGGGTGTTAGGGTTGTCTATTTTGGTTTCTGTAGCTTGCACTCATGAAAATGATTATTTTAATCATTTAATTCTTTACAGTGTCAAAACTTTTGATTGCTAGAATATTTTAATAATCATGGGGTGGGAGATGGGGCGAAAATCCTGGGAGCCTTGAAGAATGTTTGGAAGTCGAGAACATTATCTCGGAAAGCAAAAATGGGTATGTTTGAAGGAATAGTGGTTCCAACAATGTTGTATGGTTGCGAGGCGTGGGCTATGGATAGAGTTGTGCGCAGGAGGGTGGATGTGCTGGAAATGAGATGTTTGAGGACAATGTGTGGTGTGAGGTGGTTTGATCGAGTAAGTAATGTAAGGGTAAGAGAGATGTGTGGAAATAAAAAGAGCGTGGTTGAGAGAGCAGAAGAGGGTGTTTTGAAATGGTTTGGGCACATGGAGAGAATGAGTGAGGAAAGATTGACCAAGAAGATATATATGTCGGAGGTGGAGGGAATGAGGAGAAGTGGGAGACCAAATTGGAGGTGGAAAGATGGAGTGAAAAAGATTTTGAGTGATCGGGGCCTGAACATGCAGGAGGGTGAAAGGCGGGCAAGGAATAGAGTGAATTGGATTGATGTGGTATACAGGGGTTGACGTGCTGTCAGTGGATTGAATCAGGGCATGTGAAGCGTCTGGGGTAAACCATGGAAAGTTGTGTGGGGCCTGGATGTGGAAAGGGAGCTGTGGTTTCGGGCATCATTGCATGACAGCTAGAGACTGAGTGTGAACGAATGGGGCCTTTGTTGTCTTTTCCTAGCGCTACCTCACACACATGAGGGGGGAGGGGGATGGTATTCCATGTTTGGCGAGGTGGCGATGGGAATGAATAAAGGCAGACAGTGTGAATTGTGTGCATAGGTATATATGTATGTGTCTGTGTGTGTATATATATGTGAACATTGAGATGTATAGGTATGTATATTTGCGTGTGTGGACATGTATGTATGTACATGTGAATGTTGGTGGGTTGGGCCATTTCTTTCGTCTGTTTCCTTGCGCTACCTCGCAAACGCGGGAGACAGCGACAAAGCAAAATAAATATAAATAAATGAATAATTCTTTACAGTGTTAAAACTTTTAATTGCTAGAACTGTATGAATAATATTTGTTAGGATACGATATGTAGTTTAGTTTTCTATTATATTTATTTGATTTATTTATTTTGCTTTGTCGCTGTCTCCTGCGTTAGTGAGGTAGCACAAGGAAACAGATGAAAGAATGGCCCAACCCACCAACATTCACATGTACATACATACACGTCCTCACACGCAAATATACATACCTATACATCTCAATGTATACATATATATACACACACAGACATATACATATATACACATGTACATAATTCATACTGTTTTCCTTTATTCATTCCCATCGCCACCCTGCCACACAAGAAATAACAACCCCCTCCCCCGCATGTGTACGGGGTAGCTATAGGAAAAGAGAACAAAGGCCACATTCGTTCACACTCAGTCTCTAGCTGTCATGTATAATGCCCCGAAACCACAGCTCCCTTTCCACATCCAGACCCCACAGAACTTTCCATGGTTTACCCCAGATGCTTCACACGCCCTGGTTCAATCCATTGACAGCACATCGACCCTGGTATACCACATCGTTACAATTCACTCTGTTCCTTGCATGCCTTTCACCCTCCTGCATGTTCAGGCCCAGATTACTCAAAATCTATTTCACTCCATCTTTCCACCTCCAGTTTGGTCTCCCACTTCTCCTTGTTCCCTCCACATCTGCCACATATATCCTCTTGGTCAATCTTTCCTCACTCATTCTCTCCATGTGACCAAACCATTTCAAAACACCCTCTTGTGCTCTCTCAACCACACTCTTTTTATTACCACACATTTCTCTTTCCCTATTATTACTTACTCAATCAAACCACCTCACACGACATATTGTCCTCAAACATCTCATTTCCTGCACATCCACCATCTTCCGCACAACTCTATCTATAGCCCACGCCTCGCAAGCATATAAAGTTGTTGGAACCACTATTCCTTCAAACATAGCCATTTTTTCTTTCCGAGATAATGTTTTTGTCTTCCATACATTCTTTAACGCTCCCAGAACTTTCGCCCCTTCCCCCACCCTATGATTCACTTCCGATTCCATGGTTCCATCCACTGCCACATCCACTCCTAGATATCTAAAAAATTCCTTTTTTTTTTTTTTTTTTTTTTTTTTTTTTTTTTTTTTTTTTTGACGCTGTCTCCCGCGTTTGCGAGGTAGCGCAAGGAAACAGACGAAAGAAATGGCCCAACCCACCCCCATACACATGTATATACATACGTCCACACACGCAAATATACATACCTACACAGCTTTCCATGGTTTACCCCAGACGCTTCACATGCCTTGATTCAATCCACTGACAGCACGTCAACCCCGGTATACCACATCGCTCCAATTTACTCTATTCCTTGCCCTCCTTTCACCCTCCTGCATGTTCAGGCCCCGATCACACAAAATCTTTTTCACTCCATCTTTCCACCTCCAATTTGGTCTCCCTCTTCTCCTCGTTCCCTCCACCTCCGACACATATATCCTCTTGGTCAATCTTTCCTCACTCATTCTCTCCATGTGACCAAACCATTTCAAAATACCCTCTTCTGCTCTCTCAACCACGCTCTTTTTATTTCCACACATCTCTCTTACCCTTACGTTACTTACTCGATCAAACCACCTCACACCACACATTGTCCTCAAACATCTCATTTCCAGCACATCCATCCTCCTGCGCACAACTCTATCCATAGTCCACGCCTCGCAACCATACAACATTCCTATCCTCCAGTTTTTCTCCATTCAAACTTACCTTCCAATTGACTTGCCCATCAACCCTACTGTACCTAATAACCTTGCTCTTATTGACATTCACATTTTCCATTCATTTTTCTTTTTTTTTTAAGTTTAGTTATGATTTTTTGTCAATGAGCTTGGATATAAGATTTGCATTAATTTTATTGACAATCTGTGGTGTCCGATAATTTTTTGTAGTCAAAAAGTTAAAAAGAATGAATCTTTTAGCGAGGGATTTCTTTCGGTCAATTTGTTTGTCATTGACTTTTTCTGCTATGAATTATTTGTTTTTTATATTAGATTTAAGAGGAGTTTAATTCCCACTTTGATTTTGATTTTGGAGTGGGGATATAAAACCTGAGTGGCTTCAAGCTGAGCTATACATGTTGTTTTGTACTTCATATGTTTCACCTCCTTTGTTAATTTGTATTTTATGTTATATAATGTTGGAGGATGTTTAACTATCGGGATACCCTATAGAATTATGGAATAAGATTTTGAGTCGATATTATGGTACATTTCTTCAATGTTTGCTGTTTTAGTAAAACTTCTTATATATTTATTTCATATTTGGTTGCCTAAAGCTCATGTTGAAGCTCCAGTGGTGGGTTCTATGATTCTTGCTGGTGTTTTATTAAAGTTGGAGGTTATGGAATTATTCTTGTTTTACCTTATTCTCATCACTTGATAAAAGTTTTGTTTGATTATGAGTGAGTTTAGGAATTGTATTTGTGTGAGATAGATATTTAATCTTTAATTGTTTATTCTTCTATAGCTCATGTAGGGATAGCTTTAGGAGATCTAATAACATCGAGATGGTGGGGAATAACCGGTTCTCTTGTGGTTACAGTAGGTCTTGGACTATACTCATCTGGTTTGTTTTGTTTGGTTAACATAGTATATGTGCGAATTGGAACTTGTAGCATGTTGATTGGGAAAGGCATGTTGAGATTGATACTGAATATAGGATTATGGTGATTTCTTCCTAGAATTGGAAATATAAGGGCTCTTACATTGAATTTTGCTGAAGTTCAGATTTTATTTAGTTTGATTGGTTGGAGAAAAATAACTATAATTGGGTTAGGAATGCTTTTATTTTTAAGGGCTAGATATAATATTTATATATACAGGATAAGGTGCATAGTTTGTTTTATAGATTTATATTTTCTTGCAGGCCAGGTAATATTCGAGAATTTTTAATTTTATTACTTCATTGGCTTCCTTTGAACGTTTTAATTGTTAAAATTGGAAAGTTAACTTTTATACCATATTGAGGTAGTTTAGAAAAAAATGGGTTTGTGGATTCAAAAATGTAAATTGTTTATCTTAAATCATGATTTTTAAAATGCTGATAAATTTAAGGAGGTTTGTGTTTTTTGGTTACTTCATTGTTTTTTGTTTTTTTTTCTGGTGTGGCATTTTTAGTTGTATGAAAATTTTGTATTTTGAATGGATGTCCTTTAGTAATGAGTCTCATCTTTGATTCAACATCTATAATGTTTTCTTTTTCTTTTTTTTTTTCTTTTTTTTTTTTTGCCGCTGTCTCCCGCGTTTGCGAGGTAGCGCAAGGAAACAGACGAAAGAAATGGCCCAACCCACCCCCATACACATGTATATACATACGTCCACACACGCAAATATCCATACCTACACAGCTTTCCATGGTTTACCCCAGACGCTTCACATGCCTTGATTCAATCCACTGACAGCACGTCAACCCCAGTATACCACATCGCTCCAATTCACTCTATTCCTTGCCCTCCTTTCACCCTCCTGCATGTTCAGGCCCCGATCACTCAAAATTTTTTTCACTCCATCTTTCCACCTCCAATTTGGTCTCCCTCTTCTCCTCATTCCCTCCACCTCCGACACATATATTCTCTTGGTCAATCTTTCCTCACTCATTCTCTCCATGTGCCCGAACCATTTCAAAACACCCTCTTCTGCTCTCTCAACCACGCTGTTTTTATTTCCACACATCTCTCTTACCCTTACGTTACTTACTCGATCAAACCACCTCACACCACACATTGTCCTCAAACATCTCATTTCCAGCACATCCATCCTCCTGCGCACAACTCTATCCATAGCCCACGCCTCGCAACCATACAACATTGTTGGAACCACTATTCCTTCAAACATACCCATTTTTGCTTTCCGAGATACTGTTCTCGACTTCCACACATTCTTCAAGGCTCCCAGTTTTTTCGCCCCCTCCCCCACCCTATGATCCACTTCCGCTTCCATGGTTCCATCCGCTGCCAGATCCACTCCCAGATATCTAAAACACTTCACTTCCTCCAGTTTTTCTCCATTTAAACTCACCTCCCAATTGACTTGACCCTCAACCCTACTGTACCTAATAACCTTGCTCTTATTCACATTTACTCTTAACTTTCTTCTTTCACACACTTTACCAAACTCAGTCACCAGCTTCTGCAGTTTCTCACATGAATCAGCCACCAGCGCTGTATCATCAGCGAACAACAACTGACTCACTTCCCAAGCTCTCTCATCCCCAACAGACTTCATACTTGCCCCTCTTTCCAAAACTCTTGCATTCACCTCCCTAACAACCCCATCCATAAACAAATTAAACAACCATGGAGACATCACACACCCCTGCCGCAAACCTACATTCACTGAGAACCAATCACTTTCCTCTCTTCCTACACGTACACATGCCTTACATCCTCGATAAAAACTTTTCACTGCTTCTAACAACTTGCCTCCCACACCATATATTCTTAATACCTTCCACAGAGCATCTCTATCAACTCTATCATATGCCTTCTCCAGATCCATAAATGCTACATACAAATCCATTTGCTTTTCTAAGTATTTCTCACATACATTCTACATACAAATCCATTTGCTTTTCTAAGTATTTCTCACATACATTCTTCAAAGCAAACACCTGATCCACACATCCTCTACCACTTCTGAAACCACACTGCTCTCCCCAATCTGATGCTCTGTACATGCCTTCACCCTCTCAATCAATATCCTCCCATATAATTTACCAGGAATACTCAACAAACTTATACCCCTGTTTTCTTTATTTCATCAATAATTCTATATCATAGGGGAGATATATGAAGGATAAAGATATGTATTGTTTTATGTATTTAGTTATCCTTGGGGATAGGGGAGAAAGAATACTCCCCACGCATTCCTTATGTGTCGTAGAAGGCAACTAAAGGGGACGAGAGCTTTGGGGGGCTAGAAACCCTCCCCTCCTTGTATTTAACTTTCTAAAAGGGGAAACAGAAGGAGTCACGTGGGGAGTGCTCATCCTCCTCAGAGGCTCAGATTCGGGTGTCTAAATGTGTGTAGATGTAACCAAAATGAGAAAAAAGGAGAAATAGGTAGTATGTTTGAGGCAACGAACCTGGATGTTTTGGCTCTGAATGAAACAAAGCTAAAGGGTAAAGGGGAAGAGTGGTTTGGGAATGTCGTGGGAGTAAAGTCAGGGATTAGTGAGAGGATAAGAGCAAGGGAAGGAGTAGCACTACTGAAACAGGAGTGGTGGGAGTATGTGATAGAGTGCAAGAAAGTAAACTCTAGATTGATATGGGTAAAATTGAAGGTGGATGGAGAGAGATGGGTGATTATTGGTGCATATACACCTGGGCATGAGAAGAAAGATCATGAGGCAAGTGTTTTGGGAGCAGCTGAGTTAGTGTGTTATTAGTTTTGATGCACGAGACCGGGTTATAGTTATGGTTGATGTGAATGCAAAGGTGAGTAATGTGGCAGTTGAGGGAATAATTGGTGTACATAGGGTGTTCAGTGTTGTCAATGGGAATGGTGAAGACCTTGTAGATTTATGTGCTGAAAAAGGACTGGTGATTGGGAATACCTGGTTTGAAAAGAGAGAGATACATAAGTATACATATGTAAGTAGGAGAGATGGCCAGAGAGTGTTATTGGGTTATGTGTTAATTGATAGGCACGCAAAAGAGAGACTTTTGGATGTAAGTGTGCTGAGAGGTGCAGCTGGAGGGATGTCTGATCATCATCTTGTGGAGGCAAGGGTGAAGATTTGTAGAGGTTTTCAGAAAAGAAAAGAGAATGTTGGGGTGAAGAGAGTGGTGAGAGTAAGTGAGCTTGGGAAGGAGACTTGTGTGAGGAAGTACCAGGAGAGACTGAATACAGAATGGAAAAAGATGAGAACAAAGGACATAAGGGAAGTCGGGGAGGAATGGGATGTATTTAGGGAAGCAGTGATGGCTTGCGCAAAAGATGCTTGTGGCATGAGAAGCGTGGGAGGTGGGTTGATTAGAAAAGGTAGTGAGTGGTGGGATGAAGAAGTAAGATTATTAGTGAAAGAGAAGAGAGAGGCATTTGAATGATTTTTGCAGGGAAAAAATGCAAATGAGTGGGAGAGGTATAAAAGAAAGAGGCAGGAGGTCAAGAGAAAGGTGCAAGAGGTGGAAAAGAGGGCAAATGAGAGTTGGGGTGAGAGAGTATCATTAAATTTCAGGGAGAATAAAAAGATGTTTTGGAAGGAGGTAAATAAAGTGTGTAAGACAATGGAGCAAATGGGAACTTCAGTGAAGGGGGCTAATGGGGAGGTGATAACAAGTAGTGGTGATGTGAGAAGGAGATGGAGTGAGTATTTTGAAGGTTTGTTGAATGTGTTTGGTGATAGAGTGGCAGATATAGGGTGTTTTGGTCGAGGGGGTGTGCAAAGCGAGAGGGTTAGGGAAGATAATTTGGTAAATAGAGAAGAGGTAGTAAAAGCTTTACAGAAGATGAAAGCCGGCAAAGCAGCAGGTTTGGATGGTATTGCAGTGGAATTTATTAAAAAAGGGGGTGACTGTATTGTTGACTGGTTGGTAAGGTTATTTAATGTATGTATGATTCATGGTGAGGTGCCTGAGGATTGGCAGAATGCTTGCATAGTGCCATTGTACAAAGGCAAAGGGGATAAGAGTGAGTGCTCAAATTACAGAGGTATAAGGTTGTTGAGTATTCCTGGTAAATTATATGGGAGGGTATTGATTGAGAGGGTGAAGGCATGTACAGACCATCAGATTGGGGAAGAGCAGTTTGGTTTCAGAAGTGGTAGAGGATGTGTGGATCAGGTGTTTGCTTTGAATAATGTATGTGAGAAATACTTAGAAAAACAAATGGATTTGTATGTAGCATTTATGGATCTGGAGATGGCATATGATAGAGTTGATAGAGATGCTCTGTGGAAGGTTTTAAGAATATATGGTGTGGGAGGCAAGTTGTTAGAAGCAGTGAAAAGTTTTTATCGAGGATGTAAGGCATGTGTACGTGTAGGAAGAGAGGAAAGTGATTGGTTCTCAGTGAATGTAGGTTTGTGGCAGGAGTGTGTGATGTCTCCATGGTTGTTTAATTTGTTTATGAATTGGGTTGTTAGGGAGGTGAATGCAAGAGTTTTGGAAAGAGGGGCAAGTATGCAGTCTGTTGTGGATGAGAGAGCTTGGGAAGTGAGTCAGTTGTTGTTCGCTGATGATACAGCACTGGTGGCTGATTCATGTAAGAAACTGCAGAAGCTGGTGACTGAGTTTGGTAAAGTGTGTGAAAGAAGAAAGTTAAGAGTAAATGTGAATAAGAGCAAGGTTATTAGGTACAGTAGGGTTGAGGATCAAGTCAGTTGGGAGGTAAGTTTGAATGGAGAAAAACTGGAGGAAGTAAAGTGTTTTAGATATCTGGGAGTGGATCTGGCAGCAGATGGAACCATTGAAGCGGAAGTGAATCATAGGGTGGGGGAGGGGGCGAAAATTCTGGGAGCCTTGAAGAATGTTTGGAAGTCGAGAACATTATCTCGGAAAGCAAAAATGGGTATGTTTGAAGGAATGGTGGTTCCAACAATGTTGTATGGTTGTGAGGCATGGGCTATGGATAGAGTTGTGCACAGGAGGGTGGATGTGCTGGAAATGAGATGTTTGAGGACAATATGTGGTGTGAGGTGGTTTGATCGAGTAAGTAATGTAAGGGTGAGAGAGATGTGTGGAAATAAAAAGAGTGTGGTTGAGAGAGCAGAAGAGGGTGTTTTGAAATGGTTTGGTCACATGGAGAGAATGAGTGGGGAAAGATTGACCAAGAGGATATATGTGTCAGAGGTGGAGGGAACGAGGAGAAGTGGGAGACCAAATTGGAGGTGGAAAGATGGAGTGAAAAAGATTTTGGGTGATCGGGGCCTGAACATGCAGGAGGGTGAAAGGCGTGCAAGGAATAGAGTGAATTGGAACAATGTGGTATACCGGAGTCGACGTGCTGTCAATGGATTGAACCAGGGCAAGTGAAGCGTCTGGGGTAAACCATGGAAAGTGTGTGGGGCCTGGATGTGGAGAGGGAGCTGTAGTTTCGGTGCATTATTACATGACAGCTAGAGACTGAGTGTGAATGAATGGGGCCTTTGGTGTCTTTTCCTAGCACTACCTCGCGCACATCAGGGGGGAGGGGGTTGTTATTCCATGTGTGGTGAGGTGGCGATGGGAACAAATAAAGGCAGACAGTATGAATTATGTACATGTGTATATATGTATATGTCTGTGTGTGTATATATATGTGTACATTGAGATGTATAGGTATGTATATTTGCGTGTGTGGACATGTATGTATATACATGTATATGTGGGCAGGTTGGGCCATTCTTTCGTCTGTTTCCTTGCGGTACCTCGCTAACGCGGGAGACAGCGACAAAGCAAAATAAATAAATTAAAAAAAAATGAAATAAATAAAAAAAGATGTATTGTTGACTGGTTGGTAAGGTTATTTAATGTATGTATGACTCATGGTGAGGTGCCTGAGGACTGGCGGAATGCTTGCATAGTGCCATTGTACAAAGGCAAAGGGTATGAGAGTGAGTGCTCAAATTACAGAGGTATAAGTTTGCTGAGTATTCCTGGGAAATCATATGGGAGGGTATTGATTGTGAGGGTGAAGGCATGTACAGAGCATCAGATTGGGGAAGAGCATTTTGGTTTCAGAAATGGTAGAGGATGTGTGGATCATGTGTTTGCTTTGAAAAATGTGTGTGAGAAATACTTAGAAAAGCAAATGGATTTGTATGTAGTATTTATGGATCTTGAGAAAGCATATGATAGAGTTGATAGAGATGCTGTATGGAAGGTATTAAGAATATATTGTGTGGGAGGTAAGTTGTTAGCAGCATTTAAAAGTTTTTATTGAGGATGTTCATCATGTGTACGTGTAGGAAGAGAGGAAAGTGATTGGCTCTCAGTGAATATTGGTTTGCGGAAGAGGTATGTGATGTCTCCATGGTTGTTTGATTTGTTTATGGATGGGGTTGTTAGGGAGGTGAATGCAAGAGTTTTGGAAAGAGGGGCAAGAATGCAGTCTGTTGTGGAGGAGAGAGCTTGGGAAGTGAGTCAGTTGTTGTTCGCTGATGATACAGCACTGGTGGCTGATTTGTGTGAGAAACTGCAGAATCTGGTGACTGAGTCTGGTAAAGTGTGTGAAAGAAGAAAGCTAAGAGTAAATGTGAATAAGAGCAAGGTTATTAGGTACAGTAGGGTTGAGGGACAAGTCAATCGGGAGGTAAGTTTGAATGGAGAGAAACTGGAGGAAGTGAAGTGTTTTAGATATCTGGGAGAGGATTTGGCAACAGATGGAACCATGGAAGCGGAAGTGAATCATAGGGTGGGGGAGGGGGCGAAAGTTTTGGGAGCGTTGAAGAATGTGTGGAAGTTGAGAACGTTATTTTGGAAAGCAAAAATGGGTATGTTTGAAGGAATAGTGGTTCTAACAATGTTATATGGTTACAAGTCGTGGGCTATAGATAGAGTTGTGCGGAGGAGGGTGGATGTGCTAGAAATCAGATGTTTGAGGACAATATGTGGTGTGAGGTGGTTTGATCTGGTAAGTAATGAAAGAATGAAAGGGTAAGAAAGATGTGTGGTAATAACAAGAGTGTGGTTAAGAGAGTAGAAGAGGGTGTTTTGAAATGATTTTGTCACATGGAGAGAATGAGTGAGGAAAGATTGGCAAAGAGGATATATGTGGCAGAGGTGGAGGGAACAAGAAGTGGGAGACCAAATTGGAGGTGGAAAGATGGAGTGAAATAGATTTTGAGTGATCTGGGCCTGAACATACTGGAGGGTGAAAGGCATGCAAGGAACAGAGTGAATTGTAACGATGTGGTATACCAGGGTCGACGTGCTGTCAACAGATTGAACCAGGGCATGTGAAGCGTCTGGGGTAAAACATGGAAAGTTTTGTGAGGCCTGGATGTGGAAAGGGAGCTGTTGGTTTGGTGCATTATACATGACAGCTTGAGACGGAGTGTGAAGAAATGTGGCCTTTGTTGTCTTTTCGTAGCACTACCTTGCGCACATGCAGGGAGAGTGGGTTTCCATTTCATTATGTGGTGGGGTGGCGACGGGAATGACTAAGGTCAGATAGTATAAATCATGTACATGTATATATATGTATATGTCTGTGTGTGTATATATATTTGTATACGTCGAGGGAGCGGGGGGCTGGAAATCCTCCCCTCTCGGTTTTTTTTTCAATTTTCCAAAAGAAGGAACAGAGAATTGGGCCAGGTGAGGGTATTCCCTCAGAGGCCCAGTCCTCTGTTCTTAATGCTACCTCGCTAATGCGGGAAATGGCGAATAGTTTGAAAGAAAGAAAGAAACGTCGAGATGTATAGGAATATATATGTGCGTGTGTGGACGTTTATGTATATACATGTGTATTAGGGTGGGTTGGGCCATTGTTTCCTCTGTTTCCTTGCGCTACCTTGCTAACGCAGGAGACAGTGACAGAGTATAATAAAAAAAAAGATGTTTTGGAAGGAGGTAAATAAAGTGCGTAAGACGAGGGAACAAATGGAAACATCAGTGAAGGGGGCTAATGGGGAGGTGATTACAAGTAGTGGTGTTGTGAGAAGGAGATGGAGAGAGTATTTTGAAGGTCTGTTGAATGTGTTTGATGATAGAGTGGCAGATATAGGGTGTTTCAGTCAAGGTGGTGTGCAAAGTGAGAGGGTTAAGGAGAATGATTTGGTAAAGAGAGAAGAGGTAGTAAAAGATTTGTGGAAGATGAAGGCCGGCAGGGCAGCGGGTTTGGATGGTATAGCAGTGGAATTTATAAAAAAGGGGTAACTGTGTTGTTGACTGGATGGGAAGGTTATTTAATGTATGTATAACTCATGGTGAGGTGCCTGAGGATTGGCAGAATGCTTGCATAGTTCCATTGTACAAAGACAAAGGGGATAAGAGTGAATGATGAAATTACAGAGTATAAGTTTGTTGAGTATTGCTGGGAAATTATATGGGAGGGTATTGATTGAGAGGGTGAAAGCATGTACAGAGCATCAGATTGGGGAAGAGCAGTGTGGTTTCAGAAATGGAAGAGGATGTGTGGATCAGGTGTTTACTTTGAAGAATGTATGTGAGAAATACTTAGAAAAGCAAATGGATTTGTATGTAGAATTTATGGATCTGGAGAAAGCATATGGTAGCGTTGATAGAAATGCTCTGTGTGGGGTATTAAGAATATATGGAGTGGGAGGCATGTGTATGTGTAGGAAGATAGGAAAGTGATTGGTTCTCAGTGAATGTTGGTTTGTGGCATGGGTGTGTGATGTCTCCATGGTTATTTAATTATTTATGGATCTGGTTGTTAGGGAGGTGAATGCAAGAGTTTTGGAAAGAGGGGCAAGTATGCAGTCTGTTGTGGAGAGAGAGCTTGGGAAGTGAGTCAGTTGTTGTTTGCTGATGATACAGCGCTGGTGGATGATTTGGGTGAGAAACTGTGAAGCTGGTGACTGAGTTTGGTAAAGTGAGTGAAAGAAGAAAACTGAGAGTAAATGTGAATAAGAGTAAGGTTATTAGGTACGGTAGGGTTGAGGGACAAGTCAATCAGGAGGTAAGTTTGAATGGAGAAAAACTGGAGGAAGTGAAGTGTTTTAGATATCTGGGAGTGGATTTGGCAGCTGATGGAACCATGGAAGCGGAAGTCAATCATAGGGTGGGGGAGGGGGCAAAAGTTTTGGGAGGATTGAAGAATGTGTGGAAGTTGAGAACGTTATTTTGGAAAGTAAAAATGGGTATGTTTGGAGGAATAGTGGTTCTAACAATGTTATATGTTTGCAAGGTGTAGGCTATAGATAGATTTGTACGGAGGAGGGTGGATGTGCTAGAAATGAGATGTTTGAGGAAAATATGTGGTGTGAGGTGGTTTGATCGAGTAAGTAATGAAAGAATGAAAGGGTAAGAGAGATATGTGGTAATAAAAAGAGTGTGGTTGAGAGAGCAGAAGAGGGTGTTTTGAAATGATTATGTCACATGGAGAGAATGAGTGAGGAAAAATTGGCAAAGAGGATATATGTGTCCGAGGTGGAGGGAACGAGAAGTGGGAGACCAAATTGTAGGTGGAAAGATGGAGTGCAAAAGATTTTGAGTGATTGGGGCTAGAACATGCAGGAGGGTGAAAAGCGTGCAAGGAATAGAGTGAATTGGAATTATTTGGTATACCGAGGTTGACGTGCTGTCAATGGATTGAACCAGGGCATGTGAAGCATCTGGGGTAAACCATGGAAAGTTTTGCGAGGCCTGGATGTGGAAAGGGAGCTGTTGGTTTGGTGCATTATACATGACAGCTTGAGACGGAGTGTGAAGAAATGTGGCCTTTGTTGTCTTTTCGTAGCACTACCTCGCGCACATGCGGGGGTAGGGGGTTTCCACTTCATTATGTGGCTGGATGGCGACAGGAATGACTAAGGTCAGATAGTATGAATTATGTACATGTGTATATATGTATATGTCTGTGTGTGTATATATATTTGTATACGTCGAGATGTATAGGAATATATATGTGCGTGTGTGGACGATTTTGTATATACATGTGTATTTGGGTGGGTCAGGCTATTCTTTCATCTGTATTCTTGCACTACCTCGCTAACACGAGAGACAGTGACAGAGCATAATAAAAAAAAAAAGATGTTTTGGAAGGAGGTAAATAAAGTGCGAAAGATAAGGGAAGAAATGGGAACATCAGTGAAGGGGGCTAATGGGGAGGTGATGACAAGTAGTGGTGATGTGAGAAGAAGATGGAGTGAGTATTTTGAAGGTTTGTTGAATGTGTTTGATAATAGAGTGGCAGATATAGGGTGTTTTGGTCAAGGTGGTGTGCAAAGTGAGAGGGTTAAGGAGAATGATTTGGTAAACAGAGAAGAGGTAGTAGAAGTTTTGTGGAAGATGAAAGCTGGCAAGGCAGTGGTTTTGGATGGTATTGCAGTGGAATTTACTAAAAAAGGGGTGACTGTGTTGTTGATTGGTTTTTAAGATTATGTAATACATATATGACTCATGGTGAGGTGCCAGAGGATTGGTGGAATGTTTGCATAGTGCCACTGTACAGAGACAAAGGGGATAAAAGTGAGTGCTCAAATTACAGAGGTATAAGTTTGTTGAGTATTGCTGGGAAATTATATGGGAGGGTATTGATTGAAAGGGTGAAGGCATATACAGAGCATCAGATTGGGGAAGAGCAGTGTGGTTTCAGAAGTGGTAGAGGATGTGTGGATCAGGTATTTACTTTGAAGAATGTATGTGAGAAATACTTAGAAAAACAAATGGATTTGTATGTAGAAATTTATGGATCTGGAGAAGACATATGATAGAGCTGATAGAAATGCTCTGTGGGGGGTTATTAAGAATATATGGTGTGGGAGGCAAGTTGTTAGAAGCAGTGAAAAGTTTTTATCAAGGATGTAAGGCATGTGTATGTGTTGATAGAGAGGAAAGTGATTGGTTCTCAGTGAATGTTGGTTTGCGGCAGGGGTACATGATGTCTCCATGGTTGTTTAATTTGTTTATGGATGAGGTTGTTAGGGAGGTAAATGCAAGAGTTTTAGAAAGTGGGATAAGTATGCAGTCTGTTGTGGAGGAGAGAGCTTGTGAAGTGAGTCAGTTGTTGTTCACTGATGATACAGCGCTGGTGGCTGATTCATGTGAGAAACTGCAGAAGCTGGTGATTGAGTTTGGTTAAGTTTGTGAAAGAAGAAAGCTGAGAGTAAATGTGAATAAGAGCAAGGTTATTAGGTACAGTAGTGTTGAGGGACAAGTCAATTGGGAGGTAAGTTTGAATGGAGAAAATCTGGAGGAAGTGAAGTGTTTTAGATATTTGGGAGTGGATTTGGCAGTGGATGGAACCATGGAAGCGGAAGTGAATCATAGGGTGGGGGAGGGGGCGAAAGTTTTGGGAGCGTTGAAGAATGTGTGGAAGTTGAGAACGTTATTTTGGAAAGCAAAAATGGGTATGTTTGAAGGAATAGTGGTTCTAACAATGTTATATGGTTACAAGTCGTGGGCTATAGATAGAGTTGTGCGGAGGAGGGTGGATGTGCTAGAAATCAGATGTTTGAGGACAATATGTGGTGTGAGGTGGTTTGATCTAGTAAGTAATGAAAGAATGAAAGGGTAAGAAAGATGTGTGGTAATAACAAGAGTGTGGTTAAGAGAGTAGAAGAGGGTGTTTTGAAATGATTTTGTCACATGGAGAGAATGAGTGAGGAAAGATTGGCAAATAGGATATATGTGGCAGAGGTGGAGGGAACAAGGAGAAGTGGGAGACCAAATTGGAGGTGGAAAGATGGAGTGAAATAGATTTTGAGTGATCTGGGCCTGAACATACTGGAGGGTGAAAGGCATGCAAGGAACAGAGTGAATTGTAACGATGTGGTATACCAGGGTCGACGTGCTGTCAACAGATTGAACCAGGGCATGTGAAGCGTCTGGGGTAAAACATGGAAAGTTTTGTGAGGCCTGGATGTGGAAAGGGAGCTGTTGGTTTGGTGCATTATACATGACAGCTTGAGACGGAGTGTGAAGAAATGTGGCCTTTGTTGTCTTTTCGTAGCACTACCTTGCGCACATGCAGGGAGAGTGGGTTTCCATTTCATTATGTGGTGGGGTGGCGACGGGAATGACTAAGGTCAGATAGTATAAATCATGTACATGTATATATATGTATATGTCTGTGTGTGTATATATATTTGTATACGTCGAGATGTATAGGAATATATATGTGCGTGTGTGGACATTTATGTATATACATGTGTATTAGGGTGGGTTGGGCCATTGTTTCCTCTGTTTCCTTGCGCTACCTCGCTAACGCAGGAGACAGTGACAGAGTATAATAAAAAAAAAGATGTTTTGGAAGGAGGTAAATAAAGTGCGTAAGACGAGGGAACAAATGGAAACATCAGTGAAGGGGGCTAATGGGGAGGTGATTACAAGTAGTGGTGTTGTGAGAAGGAGATGGAGAGAGTATTTTGAAGGTCTGTTGAATGTGTTTGATGATAGAGTGGCAGATATAGGGTGTTTCGGTCAAGGTGGTGTGCAAAGTGAGAGGGTTAAGGAGAATGATTTGGTAAAGAGAGAAGAGGTAGTAAAAGATTTGTGGAAGATGAAGGCCGGCATGGCAGCGGGTTTGGATGGTATAGCAGTGGAATTTATAAAAAAGGTGTAACTGTGTTGTTGACTGGATGGGAAGGCTATTTAATGTATGTATAACTCATGGTGAGGTGCCTGAGGATTGGCAGAATGCTTGCATAGTTCCATTGTACAAAGACAAAGGGGATAAGAGTGAATGATGAAATTACAGAGTATAAGTTTGTTGAGTATTGCTGGGAAATTATATGGGAGGGTATTGACTGAGAGGGTGAAAGCATGTACAGAGCATCAGATTGGGGAAGAGCAGTGTGGTTTCAGAAATGGAAGAGGATGTGTGG